>NC_079212.1:4516048-4791048 GCF_029633865.1 Lampris incognitus | reverse complement strand
CCATCATCCAAACATAAGATCAATAATCCAAATATAAGATTCATCATCCAAATACAAGATCCATCATCCAAATATAAGATTCATCATCCAAATATAAGAGCCATCATCCAAATGTAAGATCCATCATCCAAATATAAGATCAATAATCCAAATATAAGATCCATCATCCAAATATAAGATCCATCATCCAAATATAAGATCAATAATCCAAATATAAGATCCATCATCCAAATATAAGATCAATAATCCAAATATAAGATCCATCATCCAAATATAAAATCAATAATCCAAATGTAAGATCCATCATCCAAATATAAGATCCATCATCCAAATACAAGATCCATCATCCAAATATAAAATCAATAATCCAAATGTAAGATCCATCATCCAAATATAAAATCAATAATCCAAATATAAGATCAATAATCCAAATATATGATCCATCATCCAAATATAAGATCAATAATCCAAATATAAGATCCATCATCCAAATATAAGATCCATCATCCAAATATAAAATCAATAATCCAAATATAAGATCCATCATCCAAATATAAGATCAATAATCCAAATATAAGATCAATAATCCAAATATAAGATCCATCATCCAAATATAAGATCCATCATCCAAATATAAGATCCATCATCCAAATATAAGATCAATAATCCAAATGTAAGATCCATCATCCAAATATAAGATCCATCATCCAAATATAAGATCCATCATCCAAATATAAGATCAATAATCCAAATATAAGATCCATCATCCAAATATAAGATCCATCATCCAAATATAAGATCCATCATCCAAATATAAGATCAATAATCCAAATATAAGATCCATCATCCAAATATAAAATCAATAATCCAAATATAAGATCCATCATCCAAATATAAGATCCATCACCCAAAAGGTACTCGACTTTTAAAACGTCGGACTGGGAAAGCTTAGAGCATTAGAGCTTTTTGGCTTCATAAGTTTCCTATGTACTTATATATATATATGTGTGTGTGTGTGTGTGTGTGTGTGTGTATGTGTGTGTGTGTGTGTGCGTGTATATATATATATATATATATATATGTGTGTGTACTCAATATAACCCAACGTAATTCTTGTATGATGTCACTCAGATGTTTCTTTGCTAATACAGATGTTTACTTTGAATTAAATACAGAGGGGGCGGCACGGTGGTTAGCGCGGTCGCCTCACAGCAAGAAGGTCGTGGGTTCGAGCCCCGGGGTAGTCCAGCCTTGGGGGGTCGTCCCGGGTCGTCCTCTGTGTGGAGTTTGCATGTTCTCCCCGTGTCTGTGTGGGTTTCCTCCGGGGGCTCTGGTTTCCTCCCACAGTCCAAAGACATGTAGGTCAGGTGACTCAGCCGTACTAGATTGTCCCTAGGTGTGTGTGTGTGTGTGTGTGTGTGTGTGTGTGTGTGTGTGTGTGTGTGTGTGTGTGTGTGTGTGTGTGTGTGTGTGTGTGTGTGTGTGTGTGTGTGAGTGATGGCCTGGCGGCCTGTCCAGGGTGTCTCCCCGCCTGCCGCCAAGTGACTGCTGGGATAGGCTCCCGCGACCCTGAGAGCAGGATAAGCGGTTCAGATAATGGATGGATGATGGATGATGGATGGATGATGGATGGATGATGGATGATGGCTGTATGAATGGATGGATGGATGGATGGATGAATGGATGGATGATGGATGGATGGATGGATGGATGGATGGATGAATGGATGGATGATGGATGGTTGGATGGATGGATGATGGCTGATGGATGGACTGGAAAAACCCCTTTTCCTCTGCCCTGACACTGATCCTAATGTAAACAGAGACGGTGGTAGACGTGGCTTTTACACGCAGGGTCTCTATAACCTCATTTCAGACACCACTTCTTCTTCTGCGTCACGGCGGGATGCTGCAGATCTGAAACAGCTCATTTCCTGTCAGCCGTAGAACCCTTTATGGATTCATACATGTGGCTGCAGAAATCTCAGCCCGGCTCTTGATAGGGATTAGCCCGCTGTCGGTGTATTGTTAAAAATAGGCTTTGGCGTGTCATTATTCAGCTATCTAATGCTTAAGGGGGGGTTTCCCTGGGAGTTGTCGGCCTCAACACCGGTCTCACTTTGTGGCGGCTGCCCTGCGCGCCGCTGCAGCAGGACTCTGTGTGACTTCAACACAATGCGTGACCTTTGCTTAGGATCTGCAGCTCATGTTGCCCCTGTGTGTTTCCATCTGAGGTGGACCCGCCACATGAAGTCACATGGCCACCTTCAGCGTGACAGAGGGGGTCCATCCTCTGATGTTATTTTAGCTGAGCTTTACATTTCAAAAACAAGAAACCCCTCTCGTTTCTGCTGCGGTGCCGCCGTGCCGGTGATTTTGTGTCGCATGTGATGCGACACAAAATCTGTCCAAGTCTGGCAATCTTAGAATTACACGGAAGTAATTTGTCATTTTGTTTGAAGAAAGGCAAGGTGGTACAGTGGTTACCCAGATAGCATCCAGATGTGGGCCACTTCAGGCAATGGTGCGGCACTGATGGCCTTCTTCTGGCCCTGACAAAATGGATGTGACCCTGAAGTGGCCCGTGTGGTAAATGGTGAATATGGCCCAAATATCACAAAACAAATACGGGCCACCTTTGGCAAATATGTGGCACATGTGGCATTGCTATGGCTCGGTTCTGGCCCACATCTGGCAAACAGGAGCGGACCGCCCAAGTGTCATGATTCCACGCGGTATGTGGACCGGACGAAAGTGTCGGGTGTGGAACGGGTCCGGGCCACAGCAATTTTGCTATCCTGGTAGCGCGGTCACCTCACAGCAAGAAGGTCCTGGATTCGAGCCTCAGGGTAGTCAACCTTGGAGGTTGTCCTCTGTGTGGAGTTTACATGTTCTCCCCGTGTCTGTGTGGGTTTCCTCTGGGTGCTCCGGTTTCCTCCCACAGTCCAAAGACATGGAGGTCAGGTGACTCGGCCGTACTGAATTGGCCCTAGGTGTGAATATGTGTCTGTGTGGGGGCCCTGTGATGGCCTGGTAGCCTGTCCAGGGTGTCTCCCCACCTGCCGCCCAGTGACTGCTGGGATAGGCTCCAGCATCCCCGCCACCCTGAGAGCTGGATAAGCGGTTCAGATAATGGATGGATGGATATTTGAAGAAACTTCTACACGTCAATAACCATGGAGGATCCATCATCGTTTAAGATTATTTCTACCAAACTTAGTCTATATCTTGAACTTTGGTACAATAAGCATTTTAAGGAGTGAAACCAGTTTTGTTTTTTTAACTGCTTCGGTGTAATAATGGTCACAGTTATATTATCCGGGTTTCCCGTTTTGTTTTGAAGGCTGACTGGTTTTGACATTTCTGAGCCTGTGCTGTTGACGCGAGATCCAACGGGGTGTGAGCACGGAAGTAGACGTGATTGGTTGTTGCGTCGGCCAATAGACAGCGCGGAACCGCGAAGTGCCCTGACTGCCACACCGACAGACGGAGCAACAGTTGGGGGCCGAAGTTAACGTTAGCTAGCTAGCTAGCGATAGCAGTAGCGGCAGGGTTAGGGTTACAGTGCCATCTGGCCATGTTACGGTCAGTTGTAAGCTAGCTAGCTAGCTAAATGTTTCCGTGCGCATCGTTTGTTTCAAGTCAGCGCGCTTCGAGGTTCCGCGCTGTCTATTGGTCGACGCAACAGCCGATCACGGCTACTTCCGGGCCTACACCCCGTTGGATCTAGCGCCAGTAATGAGAGACGACATCAATGAATCACACAACGCAGATGGTAACGCGCGGCAGCGGCCATTTAGTTGAAACAGGAAGAACAACCCAGACCGCGACGCAGGCAGACCGGAAGGGAGGCTTGGTAACTATAGCAACCACAACCACTGCTGGCGTAGCGTCAACCCTCCTGTCCCTGCTTCGCTCCCCTGTTCCCCATTTCCCCTGATTGGCTCCCCAGCAGTCATGTGCCCCCTGGTTGCCCTGTCTCTTTTTGGGATGGTTTATGTCAGCCCGGCGCTACATGCCTCGTCCTCCAGCCTTCCTTGTCGTTTGTATCTTGCCTGTTGGACCTTTGACCCCCCCCTGCCTGCCGCTTCATTTGTTGTAGGTTCGATTCCTTCAGAACGACCAATGTAAGGCGCTCAGACCTGCCGCTCCCTGAATGCCCCTGAAATTGCACATATTTGCATTATAATGAGTTTTAGATCAATTGCAACAAAAAAGTTATAAGATCTACCCAAAACGACCACGAGCGGTCAAAATGACTGCGCGTAATTTTCGCGTCATCGCGCGCGTCTCGTCAGTATTTATGACGTGTGTTGGTGGCGTCATTTCCTTCGTGAGGTTCATTTCTCCGTCCTAGAAACACACTAGCGCCCTCCAGTGGAGAGACTTGATGTGTGACGATGTCCAGCATGTCTGGTTCCAGACGCACCATGACTACCACCGAGGCGCTGCAGTATTTACAGGCGCTGGACAGCGGCCATTTTAAATTGTTTGAAAAATAGTATTAAAGTTGTTACATGGCCGGATTAACCCACCATGGGGCCCCGGAGCACGCACGTCCATCCCCCCTACCCCACCCCGCCTTGTCAGATAGGCTACGCAAACAATATTAAACATTGTTAAATGTAAAATTAATGTAAATACCCAACATGGTAGTCGATGCTATGCCAATCTGCATGGGATTCGGATGGCGACTACAAAGTACAACACAATTTTGAATCACAAAACAAACAGAGATGCGAATAGCAGCTCACAGCAGCAATAGAGACTTTGTAGCTTGGGGCCCTGCATCAGTAGAGGCTGTAGCTTGGGGCCCTGCATCAGTAGAGACTGTAGCTTGGGGCCCCCGCATCAATAGAGACTAGCTTGGGCCCCGCATCAGTAGAGGCTGTAGCTTGGGGACCCTGCATCAATAGAGACTAGCTTGGGCCCTGCATCAGTAGAGACTGTAGCTTGGGGCCCCACATCAATAGAGACTTTGTAGCTTGGGGCCCTGCATCAGTAGAGGCTGTAGCTTGGGGCCCCCGCATCAATAGAGACTAGCTTGGGCCCTGCATCAGTAGAGGCTGTAGCTTGGGGCCCTGCATCAATAGAGACTTTGTAGCTTGGGACCCTGCATCAGTAGAGGCTGTAGCTTGGGGCCCCCGCATCAATAGAGACTAGCTTGGACCCTGCATTGCGACGCAGGGTTGGAACAAATGTCCCTTGTAGGGTATGATTGGGGATCCCTACTATACGCGAACACAATACCCCTGACCTTTTGGGGCCCCTTGTGGTCCGGGGCCCCGGGGCACTCGCCCGGCATGCCTGGTCCAGAATCCAGCCTTGATTTGTTACAATGTTAATTTGGTGTCAGTCGTTTCTTAACAGACATACTAGCATATACAATGCATTAATATCTCCACTGGGTGTTTATCTTGACAGAGTATAGAGTCTAAAAACCGGCGTTGTTTAGGTGGGAGTGAAATCCTGCTCATCCCAGTGGTGAAGCAGTGCTCTATCCCAGCCTGCCTCAGCTGCCTGCTCCCGGCGGGACACTTAGTCCGTATATCTAACTTTTTTATGAGAAGCATTTTCAGAAAAGAGAAAGTTCTTTTGCTTTTCTTTGGTTTTTTTTGGTAACACTTTAGTATGGGGAACATAGTCACCGTTAATTAGGTGCTTATTAGCATGCAAATTAGCAACATATTGGCCCTTAATTGGTCATTATTACGTACTCATTAATGCCTTATTCTGCATGGCCTTATTATACAGCCAGTAAGCCATTAACTATGAGTTTTCCCTCTATAACCTCAGAAGTATTGCTTATTAGTAGTACCATCTCAATATGCTTTGCTTAGTATGGCCTTTATAAGGTGGTAGTACCACAAGAAGAGGTATTCTCCCTTACTAACACTTAATGAATATGCTCTGTTCTTACATAACAACACACAAAACTACAAGTGTTCATAGTGTTACATTACTGTAAATTAAGTTTTTGTTACTTAGAATATGTTCCCCATACTAAAGTGACATCTTGATCATTACTAATTCACTAGTAATTAAGTTTTTTTATGTTCCCCATACTAAAGTGTTACCAATATCTCAAAATTAATTCAGCTTATTTCAGGTAAGCAAGTGATTTCACCTTGTTTCAAGAAATCTTGCGTGTTGGAGGCGTCCAGCTGTGCAGCCGGTTCTTTTGACGTTGTGGAGATCTTCTCACCCCAGTGCGCAAAACGGTCGTCTCGGTTTGAACGCGGCGTTTTTTAAAAGACGGCCGGGCAGAAAGAAAGACACCGAGCTAAGCAGTATTTGGCCATAGTTTATGTCAATACACTGCAAAACCTTTCATCACTTCAAACATGCCATACAGTTGCCGAGTGTGTGCGAGTTTGCCAGAGTCATGCTATACAATCTGGGGGGTACACTGTTCAACAACGACGCGTGCCAGCTAGCATGGGGCTGTCTTCGGCCTCTGACAGCAGACGAGTTGGCAGACCAACTCGTCTGATATTCCCTCAGTCAAGCGGAGGGTAGTCAGGAGACCTGGATCCTCCAGTGATAAATGTCACCGCCATATGCCAACTGGGGCGGGAAAAAAAATCATATTTTTTGCCTCTTTTTTCATTAAAGGCAATTACAAAATGTTTAGTTCACTACAGAAAGTCATAGGGTCATCTTTAAAAAACCAAAAAAAAAAACAAAGCCACTCAGACAAAATGCCGAGCTTAACCACGATTCACTTTTCCATTTGAGTAAACAAACCGGCGTCCGACACTGTAACACACCTCGTTATAGGGACACGGGTCTGTTCAGAGTATCGCTGTACACAGTTACCTTTCTTCATTGTAAACAACAAAAACACATAAGTAAAAAAAGAAAGAAGTAAATCGTGTAAATCTGTGTGGCTAGACTTCAACCTTAGGTATATTAACAGATATCTGTTGCATCATAGTAAGGTTTGTGTGTAGCGGCATACGACGCTAAGTAGATTATGACCAAATTACCAAGAGGGGACAATTTCCAGAAGACCCGAGAACCCGTCTGGGATTTGACGTGAAAGTGATCACAGTGCTGTTGTCCAAGGGACCATTTTTGTCAACAGTTTCTCTATGAAGTGTTTTCAGGCGCTGATGTCATGAAGCGTCACTCGTCGGGGGGAAGATTCACAGTGCAAACCGATGCCCAAAGAAAACACAACGCACGGATGTTGTGCAGAGATATTCACAGTTGAAACCCTATCTTTTTTTTTTTTGTGATGGAGAAATTTAAGACATCTACGCACTCCAAAGGCACACCTATTAACAGCACCAACAACAAAAATTACAAGTGGAACCAGATATCCTCCTAACATGTTTGCTTGTTTTGGAATCACGGAAAGGCACTTGGTGGGCGATCAGCATGTAGGGAGTCAGCTTAGCGGGAGGAAAGCCCTCTGACACTAACCAAAAACAAAACGAGACAGACGAAAAGCCCCAAGAGGACGTGAAAGCTGAACTCCTCCGATACCAACGAGAGCACAACGGCACCACCCAGGGAGATGATGGACAGGACCAGATTCCTATCCGCATGAGGCTTGGCCTGGAGGTTTACAGGCTCGGTGGCCTGCGGCGAGGCTTCTGGCGAATTCTTCAACAGCGTATCGGGATAAACCTGGAGCGGGTGCTTTTCCGCTTCCTCCGCAGCCCAGGCTAAGCTGCAGCTCGCCTCATTGATGTCTGGTGCCACCGAGGTGTCTGTCGGTGCGGGTGAAGCTGCAGCTCCCGGAGATACCTGAGTTTGTGTCACACTTGAGAAGACGGCGGATGAGCTGCTCTCGTCGGGCCTTACAGGCAGTTCACTCAGTCCGGCTACAACACTACGCTTTAAGCATTGAGAGGACACGTTCTCAAAAGGAGACCCAGGAGACGAGCGACAGGCCAGGTTATGGGACACTCTGGCCTCTGCAGGTCCAACATGTGTCCCAGAGGTAGATGACCACATATCCAAAGTAGCCAGTCTATGGGTTTTTTCTCCAGGAGTCTGGAGGTTGTCCAGCCCTGTTCTTGTATATGTCATGGGGTCTACTGCACCACTTGCTACACGTCTATCTGCATTGTCGTCCATTGGTGTCTTTCTTGCTTCCTCTGGAGGAAAAGATGGAGATAATGGAGAGCTGCCCTCAGCATGGCTAACCAAGGGACTTATGGAGTGGATGGATGGCTCGCGCACCTCAACAGATATGAATTTCCCTTCCTCGTTGACCGAGATTTCTCTTTGGGCCTCTGTCAGTGTGACCTCCTCGCTGCCCTCGAGGGATGGTGCAGCATCACTGCGACCCATCAACGACCACTTCCTAGACGTTTGGGAAATCTCTGTTTGGGGATCTTCTGCGGGATATCTCGGGACAGTGATTAGCTTGTCAACTTGAGCGGAACAGTCCTGTCCATTTTCTCTATCTTTCTTAATCGATGACTCTTTCTTTAAATATTCTCTGTCTTCAGCTAGACTGACTGCCGTCTCCGCTCTCTCCAGGTGTGACTCTGAAGATGGTGGAGATGGCTGGTTGCTAAGGGGTCCAACATCTGACTCTTCATCGACATTTTGCGATGTGATTTTGGTGGACATATAAGGTGATTGTTCATCCGAGATTGCAGTGGTAGCAGGTGAAACATTTTTAGTCGATGGATAGGAAACGTGTGGAATACCAACTTCCTCATCAAAGGCCTGAGAGATGCTTAAAATCATCTTTGGCTCTGTCTGGAAGGTGTCTAGTTCACTCTTAGATGATCCAGGGTCAGATAGAGTGTAATTTCTCTCAAAAGGAGCTGGATCGAACCGGAGAATCTGAGTTTGGGAGCTGCTTTTTGGTTCTGAGGGTTTCTTGGCAGACTTTATTGTGCTGTCAGGCGGCCCATGGGCTGCAACTGGTGAGTTAGGTTCTTCATCTTTAAGCGTGTGTCTAATGTCTTGCTTATGAACTTCCTTCTCCTCCATTAAAACATGCTTCACCTTTCCAACATCTACAATCACAGGAAACTGGACTTCCTTTGTAATATCACTATCTAAATGGATGTCGGCTTGAAACTCAATATTTAATGGGTTAAGAAGAGTGGCTGATTCAGGGTTGCCGTGTATGGTGCTCCCTGTCTCCTGTTCTTCACGTCCTGTATCTAAGTCTGTGCTACATACAGGTGGCTGTGGTGCAGAAGGGGTTAACCCAGACAACAATGCTGAAGGACTTATATCTTTGGGCTCCTTTGACATTTGGCTGTGTCCTTCACAGTGGCGCCCCAGTAAAGGCTCTGACTCAGTTGTCCAAATAGGCTTGCTGGCTTGGGATACAAAGGAAAACTCTTCATTAGTTTGCAACGTGGCTTTGGAAGAAACACAGGGTGATGGCCCACCCAGAGACACAGTGTTAACGGGCAGGCTACAATCAGATGATGGAGGCTCCCGGTTGGGTGGGAGCAGGTGACCTGGTGGCCGATCTGCAGTCTGCAAAAGAAAATAGTGAGATAACAATGACAGCTCGTATGTGAGTATCAAGACAAATGAAAGGATTTTAATTTCGCATTAACGCTGCAGGCAGACGGAGGAAAAGCATTTTGGTGCATACTAATGCTTTTCAATAAAGTGGAACCCATGCTCTCAGTGTGCTTGTGAGGAGGTGAACACAAAACGAGACCTGTGGTTTGATTAAAAGAGCAATTTCCTACCAAGCTCCACATAAACCTTTCTTCACTCTTGTTACCGCGTCGATGGAAAAAATGGATGAAGGCAACTCTTCCGAATAGGTTTGCATGTTTACACAGTAATAAAAGGATGAACTTGTTTTTCTGCATAACACTTAAATCTTCTGACTGGGGTGTGATAGTATATGTTTCATGTGTTATATAATTGTACAACATTAGCATGATCTCAGATGTTGCATAATCACTTCAGTCAACCGTCACTGTTTATGGATGATATAAACAGAAATATTTTGTTGAGCAACATCTAAATATAGACCTGGCCAATGTCATCTAAGAGGTAGACGTGGCTAATTGTAATGGGTTTTTCAGGCCTGACTTTGGACAGCAAAATGTAGTTTCACTGACTGTATCACCTCCTTTTGAAATCATTTTGTACCAGAGATGATGCAAGATCTCTTTTCCCCCCAAGTTCTGAGGCCATAAGATAATCAACACGTCTGTAGAGCTCACTCTCCCACCCTCTTACTGGAAAATTTGCAGTTTCTTCCGTTTTCCGTATCCTAATAATTGAAATTAATCAACAAATCGGCCTATTCACTGACCTTATTGTTTACCCATGGCAGACACTAGATGCGATCTTGAAGCAAAGAGCTGCGCAATACCATTTGCGGTCTGTGGCAGGCGCTATAATGCCGTTACAATAAAAATGTATGATTCTGGAAAAATGCCAAAAAAAGTGAACAAAGTAATGGCACTTGTTCACCTATCACGTTACCTGTTCACCAGTAATAATGCGTTATTTAAAGGGAAATTTCCCCTCATGTCCAGTAGGATTTGGTGGTCTAGCTAGTCTTTCAAAGCTATAACTGCAATTCATTCTGACAGAGAAATCGACATCTCCTGCCAAGAGAGCTGTTCTATATTGCCTACTTGTACCACAATGCATTGCGCCAGAGTTTCTCAATAGCAGAGTGTGGAAAAGGAACGTCTCAGCCATTCTGCCTCGCAGTTCTTCCGCCGTCCACTGACGTCAGTGGATGGCGGAATTAAGCCAGCTAGCTATAGCGAGCTACGGCGATACAGACGACATCGGCAAGAATTGTGTACATTGTAGAGATGCCACTGCCACAATTAATACCCAGAAATAAAACAGCCATCTTGTAACAACAATTCATGAACAATTTATTCCATCCCTCCAGCTTGACAAGACTATATCGCTACACTCGTAGTGCAAATCATAGTGCAAAAAAGGGGTTAGACCGGCCATCGCTTGCATGACTTAAAACTGAAAAAAGGCAAATAAAATGGGTCCAGAATTTGGCACAATGGCATAAAAGGGGGAAGAGATGAACACTATCCCTTACAAAAAAATAGCATACTTGAAGTTTATTTTATCAGGTAAACTTCAAGTAAATTCAAGTATATGTACTAGCAGTATATACTTGCAAGTATACTTATAAGTATAATTTGGTTTAGTAAATTTATGATACTTAAAAAGTAAACTGAAAGTATACTGGCTGATTGTTCGTTTAAAATAAGTATGCTAATAGTGCACTTGGGTAAGCTAGTTCTAGTAAGGGCGCGCATGCCAGGCGGAAGTGTGAGCGGCTAGCTAACGGCGCTATTAGCATAAGAAACACGTGCAGGGGGAGCGGGCAGCCGACATGGACATTACCTAAGATGTTGCCGAAGCTTCAATGAGCTGTAAACAATATAAACAACCAAGCCGATTACAGGTAAACAAGAAGAAGTTTCTCTGGAAGTTATAAAAGCTGAAAATGAATGTTTGTCTTATTTCGTTAGACGTATGGATTGCATAAAGTTATGATGAATTTAGCCTCCTTAGATGTGATTGTAGTAGCAACCGCATGCAAACTGGGATCATTTAGAAGCAACCCATTCGGTAATTCACTTGATGATGGAAGTTTCCAGGTATAAAGAGCAATATCCCCATACACACTGTAGCAGCTATTAGTCTTTTAATAATCCTATTAGAAAGTGTAATCACAATCATATTTTCCACAAAGTACAGGAACATACAAGGAATTTCTCTTGGTATGTTGGTGCAAGATGGGAAATTAACAGTACACAGTAAAGAGTAATAATATTTATACAAGATAAAATAAAAATAAAAGTAAGGTGCAAGTAGTGGTGGCAAGCCCTCTCTTTCCCTCGCCTCGATTGGTTTGCTCACCTCTAGGTCCAGCTCTGGTTGTAGGACGGCGGGTCTGACAGGTGTGGGCTTGATAGGTGCTGATCCAGAGGTGTCTGGGTGCTCTGCAAATATGAGGGAAACATGCCGAGAGAGGGTGATTAGTCTTGTCTGTCCGCCACTTCCTTCCATACAACAGAAGTGCTGATGGTATTTGCACATACAGATGGTAACTGCTGTGGTCACCCATTTAAAGTCGAGAGAAACCGAATGACAGGAGTCATCGTCATGTACCTTCGTCTTTGTCTAGCTTGTCCTCGTCATCATGATGAGGCATGCTGAAAGAGAAGGGCGTCTCTGGTGTGAAACAAGAAACCACGACACTTGAAGACACTAAGAGGAATTATATTACATATTTTAGAATAAATTTAACAAGACTTCAGGGACGATCTGGGCGGTTCATGAGAATGTACACTGCGCTGAGATTACAGTACGTAGGGCCTGATAACTCCTGTGTATTTAAAATAGCTTCGGTGGATTGTATAAACTTGGTACAGGCAACTCTCTGTGCAATGGAAACCTAGATGACATGATCTGTACTTTAGTAGTTCGCCATGTGGGGGTCTCAGGTTTGCTTCTGGTCCTGCTCTGTGGAGTTAGGTGTGAACGGCGTGCCTGTGTGTGCGTGTGTGTGTGTGCAGATGTCTTCCTCCCTGTTTCCCTACCATCTACCCAAAGCCATTTGGGACAGGCTCAGGTCGTCGCTGGCCCTGAGTTGGATAATGCAGGCACAGCGAATGAATGAACGAGTGAATGAATGAATGAGTTGATGAATGAATCGGTGAATCAGACACAGATACACTGAGCTCACTGCGAGGACAAACGGCGAGACCAGACAGCCAGGGCATGCTCTGCAGAGACTTGACCGCCATGGGCTTGTCCTGCTGCCATCTTGCTCCGAGTTAAAAATTCCGTGTAAGGCCACAAAGCCCTGAAGCAGCTGTTAGGAGCTATCAGTGGCTTTGAAGTAAGAGACCCAATTTAGAGACAAAGTCAAGAAACCCACCTCATACTGACAAAAAAATAGGAGTTCATCTATGAGATAGAAGGAGCACAGTTGGACAGTTGGACGGTCATACCGTCCATAGCTTCTGTTATGACTGTTTTGTGTAGTAAGGTTTAATGGCTGGCGATACTGTTATGTTTCTAAATTGCTGCGCCAGCCGTTTCAAGCCAGGAAGGTCAGCCATCTGAACAGTCTCTGACTTTGCTCAGGGCAATATAGGTCCTAAAATTATGACTATTGGACTGGTCCATGTGGGCAACGGGCTGACTTGCTCTTGGCATGCCAGAACTTAACCACTGAAGCTTAGAGAGATGTTTGCCCAGATAGCATGCGGATGTGGGCCACTTCAGGCAGTGATTCGGCACTGATGGCTTTCTTCTGGCCCTGACGAAATGGATGTGAGGCTGAAGTGGCCCACGTGTAGTGTATAATAGCAAATATGGCCCAAATAGGCCAAATCAAATGTGGGCCTTTTGTGGCAAAGATGTGGTGCTCTGGGCAACATGTGATCTGGATGTGGCCCTGAAGTGGCCCGTGTGGTAAATAGTGAATATGGCCCAAATATCACAAATATGGGCCACCTTTGGCAAATATGTGGCACATGCGGCATTGCTATGGCTTGGTTCTGGCCCAGATCTGGCAAACAAGAGTGGACCGCCCAAGTGCCATATGCGTGGTGTGTGAGCTGGATGAAGTGTCGGGTGTGGGACGGGTCCGGGTCACAGCAATTTTGCTATCTGGGATCTGGACCTAAT
Organism: Lampris incognitus; assembly: GCF_029633865.1. NCBI lineage: Eukaryota > Metazoa > Chordata > Actinopteri > Lampriformes > Lampridae > Lampris > Lampris incognitus. The sequence continues at coordinate 4,777,420 of NC_079212.1, read as the reverse complement.
CTAAAATATGTGTCTTTCTTATTTGATCGGCTCAGTAAAAGACCTACCCCCACCCAACTGCCCTCTCTCGAACAACTAAGTTCGCTCTGAATACATGTTGCCACGCTTGCTAGCAGAGGAACTATAATCATATTCCTTCTATATGTACATTATGTATTGAAACTTAATGTGTCCCATGTTTTCTGTGACATATAAAGGAAGGAGAGAGGAAAGCTGGTGAGGATCACTCAAAGTCTGCCGAAGGCAGTCGAGGCCAATGAGGGTGACGAACATGTGACGAAGACGACACAAATAGAACAAATTTATATGTCAGGAGGAGCCTTGCTGACCGTCATCTGCTGACCAAGATCTGCTGAAGATCCTGTGCTGTGCAGAAACCCCATCTTGTGCTTCTTCTTTTTTTTAATGTGTCATTCCATCACTGCCAACCCGTCCCGACCCACTGCTCCGAGACACCGAACTCCAAACAAGCCAACCTTTTATTGGCTCTTTAAGCCTGAGGGGGGCTCGGCCTTGTGTCACTTCACACATCGCTAACCACCAGATTTGTCCTGTGACCTTTAATGTTCGTGTGATGTGACGACCTGAACTATAAATCATGCGTTTGACTCTTCCTCTCAGCTGTAGCGTAAGATGAATGTTGTGAAGGAGAGAATGTGAAGGAGAGAAAGAGGGAGACAGAAAGAGAGAGAGAGAGGGAGAGAGAGAGAGAGAGAGAGAGAAAGGGCAGAGGGTAGTATGTGCCAGAGTTAAGACTATGCAAGGGAAAGATGCCAATGTATTGAAGTGGGATTGGTCTGATGTCAGCTTTGGTTCCTCTGGCCCCTGATGGGAAAAGGTCAGAGGTAAGTCTTGGCGCATGGAAACACCAGGGCCGAAAATGAAACCTGCCCGATGCCTATTTTAATCCCTGCCACACCACTGGATGGCTGGCATTTTCAGAGAGGTGTGTGCTCCTTTCCAAGCATCTCCTCCGCCCCTCGACTGCAGAAGCCAAGACCGCAGTGGGCCGTACACAAGTCAGACAATTTATAGCGTCCTTAATGAACTTGTTGAACACTGTTCGGGGTCTCAAAACACGTGTGCCACAGTAATGTTCTCACAACACCAAAATCATATTTGCTCCCAACTATTAACTTGTGCTCTTGCTCTGCTGTAAATGCTTTCAAAAGCTGGCCTGAAGAATAATCCGGTCATGATGTCCAAGCTCTACTTTTTTCCCCCTAATATTTTTTTAGGAACTGGGCTTCTAGGAATGTGTTGACATCTATTTAGGCGCAAGCATGTTCGCTTAATGTTAACGTAACCCTACAACGATATGGGCCCGGTCAGAAGTCGACCCCGAGCCTTTGCTGAATCTTATTTCGGGCCCTTACCTCCTACACATAGGGCAGGGGTCCCCAATTGCTTTTCATAGCGGGCCACTTTTAGGGCCACTTTTAAAACCACGGGCCACTCAACCTCCAGCAGCATGTTGTTCGTTAGTTTGTTTCGGTGTCAATACGTTGCAGGTATTATAATTTAAACAGAGATTTTTCATCTATTTTTCCGATATATTACTAGTCTTACTTTTACTAAGAAATAAAAAAAATTTTGGGGTAGGGAAATAAAAAAAAATCTTCCTTCTGGCATTTCTCCAAAAATTCTCGCGGACCGTTAAATCAACCCGTCACGGGCCGGACGTGGCCCGCGGGCCGCCTATTGGGGACCCCTGCCATAGGGCTTTGAAGACGAGTTAGATCCGCGGCCTAGTCTTTCAGCGGAAGTCCTCTTGGGGTCTTCTGACCTGCTACAGTGAGTTGCACTGATTGATTTCTGTTGCGCACTGGGACGGGTCAATTTACCTGTAATCTTTAGGGGGTCTTAGGATACCTCTTAACTCTCTCGCGTCGGACGCGGCGTGAGCCTTCTCGTCTTCGTAGGATACGAGGAGCGCCACCGCGTAATTCATCTGGGAATTGTTCGCCCAGTGATCCCCGTCGGAGGTCTCGTAGCGCACGACGAACTCGATGCGGGAGCCGTGCGTCAGGTAAGGCGGCGCGAAAGACAGCTTGAAGGAAAACTTATCCGTGCCCCCGTCGTGGGATCCCTGGATGTAGTCGGCCGGGTGATCGAAATAAGTGGCCCAGTTGTCCATGGTGGATCTGATGTACACCGCTTTGTCGAAGGAGATGTCCAGGACTCGTACGATCCCGCTGAAGGCGAGCGGCTCGTCCTCCACCGGGGACAGCGCCTCTATCTCCACCCGGTTGGCGCGGACGGCGCGCATCAGAGCGTCGCCGGTGAGCAGGGCGAAGTCCGGCTTCACCTGGTAGGTGCATTTCCTCTGCGGTTTGCGATATCGCGCCGCTTCCTCCGCCTGCTCTTCCGCCTCCTCCTCGTCCGAATCGAAGGCAACAAATTCCTTCACGTCGACCAGATCGCGACCTGTTGTATCGGCGAACGACACTCCCCTCCTGACGACCGGCAACGCCAAACGGATGCGCAAATACTCGGCGGTCTCGTCGAAAATGGACTGGCCTCGCTTTTTGGGCACAGGGGAGCGTCTCTCGATGAAGCGGGGATCCCGTGTATGATGATCATCCTCGTCCTCGTCCTCGTCCTCCTCATCCTCATCCTCGTCCTCCTCATCCAGGGGGGACTTGCTCTTGTCGTGCTCCGCGGCTGTGGCCGTTGTCAACCTGGTGACGGCGTCCTCTTGACTCGGTATGGTTACAAAGGACATTTCTGCGAGTGCTCACACGCGGACAAACTGAAGAGAGTTCATAGAGGATACGAGTCTACGTGTAATGCGGATCCAGCAGTGGGCGGCAGATCGTGCGTTATTCCAGCGCTGCGCGCAGAGAGCGTCCCTCCGGTCGGAGCGTCTTGCCGCGCCGAACTGGACGTTTTGGTCCAACCCGCGTTCCGTGTTTAAATGTGGCTCATGGAAAACTGCCTTCACTGCCAACCCGTGTGATAGTCTTAACCCCCCCCCCCCGCCGCCGCCCCTTGTTTACTTGACTTTAGTGCGCTTCGCCGTTTGGCTGCTGTGGCGTAGGGAGCTGCCTCTAAATATAGAGCTGACCTACAAGCGCTTCGTGTTCCAAATTTGTCACTTAAATTAGTATACTCCTGCGACCCCCCTGGTTGCGCTTGGCTCGGGCGGGGATGCACGCCCACTACCATAATACACAACCAGGAGTTGGGAAAAGTATCTTTTTGGAAATATTGGAAGGCGTTTAGGACCCTCATTCCTCAAATTGCTGCGGTGGCGCACCCCTAAAATAATCGTGCCGTTAGCCTCTGCAGTTCGTGTTGCCACGGGAATGAGTGCGGGAGTTCACAGCTTCTAGATTCCCGGGACGCCTTCAGCGGGTTTCTGCCGCGCAGCGAAGGCAGCGGGGACAGACGCGCAGCCGGCTGGACGTCACGCCAGTGGGATACGCGGCGTCACACTGACCAACAGAGGAATCTGTCACTGACTATTTCGTCACTCGTCTCACAAATACTGACAGCCTGCCTGCACGTGTTAGTCCGCAGAGACGGCAAATAAGTATTGCTACGTTGTATCGGCGATTGTTACCATTCGACTAATGAAACCCCACTTGGTATAAGAAGTCTAACGGTGCTATGAGAAGCCCGAGTCATACTCAGCCGTCATTGCGCGTGAACGTAAACCCTGACGGAAAGGTGCGCCGAGCACATATTATTTCTCTTTCATACCACAGAGGGCGCCACGGTGGCGCAGTGGTCAACGGGGTCGCCTCACAGCAAGAAGGTCCTGGGTTCGAGCCCTGGCGGTAGTCCAACCCCCGGGGTCGTCCCGGGTCGTCCTCTGTGTGGAGTTTGCATGTTCTCCCCGTGTCTGCGTGGGTTTCCTCCCCATGTAGGTCAGGTGACTCGGCCGTACTAAATTGTCCCTAGGTGTGTGTGTGAGAGAGAGAGAGAGAGAGAGAGAGAGAGAGAGAGAGAGAGAGAGAGAGAGAGAGAGAGAGAGAGAGAGAGAGAGAGAGAGAGAGAGAGAGAGAGAGAGAGAGAGAGAGATGGTCTGGCAGCCTGTCCAGGGTGTCTCCCCGCCTGTCGCCCAATGACTGCTGGGATAGACTCCAGCATCCCCGCGACCCTGAGAGCAGGATAAGCGTACAAATAACACGATATTACACTTTCACATTTCGTGCAATGCATACGCAAAAATCCAGTTTTGCGTGCAGGTGATACGCCAATCTTTTCCATTAACTTCTGTGGAGAGCTGATGCGTCCAAAAACCACGATCACCTTGAACCGCCACGACGTCACCAGCGAGGGTCAGTTCGCCCAGTTCACCTGATGCTAGTCCAGGCTACTTGTGTAACGTCACGGCCTCTTTCTTAAGTTCCTGTCCTCAAGTGTTTCTCGCCTCCTCGATTACCCTCACCTGTGTCTCACCTGCCCATGGTTTTGTCATTAGTCTACCCTGTAGTCCACATCCTCTTTGTACTTCCGTGTTTTGACTTTGCCTCTGCCTATCGTATTGGATACCCCTGCCTGTTTATTGGCCTGGTTTCGACTAAGCGTCCGTGTTTTGGACTCTGCCTTTTCCTAACGTTATTGGATTTCTTGTCTATTGGACTGATTTACTGTGTTCCGAACCCAGCCTCAGTATAACGATTATTCTACCAGCCTCGTGTGAGTCTTGCATTTGAGTCCCCCGTCTGTTGGCGCCACCGCTACAATTTGATCACTTTTTTGCAAACTTAATGCAAAAAAAAAAAAGGAAAAGGAAAAAAAATGCTAATACTGCGCAAGCCTTGATAAAGAAAAAACCTGATGTTGAGGTTGTGTAAAATAACATAACCAAGTTATAACATACATGTTGTACACGTGTCTGTCTGAGGCCAAGTGTTTCATACTGACGCACCTGTGGGTGAGTTTCAATGGGTTCGTCTTTACATTACATTTACATTACATTAAAGTCATTTAGCCGACGCTTTTATCCAAAGCGAATTACAATAATTGCATTTAATGTAGGAAATCAGGAGAACTACTAGTCATCAGAGGTCATAAGTGCATCTAAACAAGCATCCAAGAGCAAAACCAGTGCGAAAGTAAAAGCGCAAGAAAGAGATTTTTTTGTTTTTTAAATGAATGAATACAATAAGTGCTAAGAACAAGTAATAGGGTAGTAGTTCTTGAAGAGGTGAGTTTTCAACCTGCGCCGAAAGATGGGCAGCGACTCCGCTGTCCTGACATCCGTGGGGAGTTCATTCCACCACTGTGGGGCCAGGACAGAACAGAGCCGTGACCGGGTCGATCGGCAGCAGGGGCCTCTGAGCGACGGGGCAACCAGGAGTCCCGAGGCAGCAGAGCGAAGTGGTCGGGTGGGGGTGTAGGGCTTGACCATGGCCTGGAGATAGGAAGGAGCTGTTCCTTTCACTGCCCTGTAGAATAGCACCAGAGTCCGGACGCAAGCAGCTACTGGGAGCCAGTGTAGGGACATGAGAAGGGGAGTTGTGTGGGAGAACTTAGGGCAGTTGAACACCAGACGAGCTGCAGCTTTCTGAACAAACTCCAGAGGTCTGATGGCCGACGCTGGGGCGCCAGCAAGGAGGGAGTTGCCGTAGTCCAGCCGGGAGATGGCCAGAGCCTGGATGAGCACCTGTGCCGTCTCGTCGGTTAGGAATGGGCGAATCCTCCTGATGTTATAGAGGAGAAATCTTCAGGAGCGAGCAACCAACCGATGCAACGTTTGGCGTCACCACGGTGTTGCCAATGGTGATGGCCAGGTCTTGGTGCGGGCAACCTTTCCCCGGGAGGAACACCAGCTCTGTCTTGTCCAGATTGAGCTTCAGGTGGTGTATCGCCATCCACTCCGAGATGTCAGTCAAGCATGCGGCAATGTGTGTCTCTACTTGTGTGTCAGAGGGAGGAAAGGAAAAGATCAGCTGGGTGTCATCGGCATAACAATGGTAAGAGAAGTCATGTGAGTGAATAACAGAACCCAGGGATGTCGTGTACAGGGAGAAAAGGAGAGGACCCAGAACCGAACCCTGTGGAACGCGTGTAGTCAGTCTGCGAGGCTCCGACACAGATCCCCCCCATGTCACCTGGTAGGAGCGACCCGTCAGGTAGGATGCAAACATTAAGAATGCGGAGCCTGTGACACCCAGCCCCTCGAGGGTAGAGAGAAGGCTCTGGTGGTTCACTGTGTCGAACGCAGCTGACAGGTCCAGGAGTATAAGGGCAGAGGAGCAAGAGTTTGCTCTCGCAGAATGCAACGATTCTGTCACTGCAAGGAGGGCCGTCTCTGTCGAGTGACCCACCCTGAACCCAGACTGGTTGGGATCCAGGAGGTTGTTCTGGTGGAGGTACAAAGAAAGTTGGTTAAAGACAGCATGTTCGAAAGTTTTGGATAGAAAAGGTAGAAGGGAAACCGGTCTGTAGTTTTTGACATCAGAGGGGTTAAGTGATGGTTTCTTGAGAAGGGGGGTGACTCTAGCAGTCTTGAAGGCAGATGGAAAGCATCCTGCCTGGAGGGAGGTGTTGATGAGGTGGGTTAGATAGGGAAGGAGTTCAGGTGCTATAGACTGAAGAAGAGGGGAGGGGACCGGGTCAAGGGAGCATGTGGTGGGGCGACTGGATGTGATGAGGTTGAGGACCTTGTTGGGGGAGAGGGGAGTGAGGTGGGATAGGGTGGGATGTGGAGAGGTGAGGGAGGGTGCAGAGGGTGGGATAGTGCAAGCACCACTAACCGGATGGTGAGAAAAGGAGGATCTTATGTAATTTACCTTCTTGTCAAAGAAGTTAGCGAAGTCATCAGGGAGAAGGGAGGAAGTAGGAGGAGGAGGTGGGGGTTGAAGAAGTGTAGAGAAGGTTTCAAAGAGTTTCTTAGGATTAGAGGCAGAGGATAGGATTTTAGAGCGATAGAAGGCAGCATTAGCAGCAGAAAGGGAGGAGGAGAAAGTGGAAAGAAGAGATTGGAAGTTGAGAAGGTCCTCTGGGAGTTTGCCTTTTCTCCATTTGCGCTCTGCCGCTCTCAGGCTCCATCTGTCAGTACGTACTGAGTCGGTCAGCCAAGGGGCAGGTGGAGTTGGGCATGTAGGCCTGGAGGTGAGGGGACAGAGGTTGTCCAGAGAAGAGGAGAGGGTAGAGAGAAGAAGATCAGTAGCAGTGTCAGGGGGTAGGAGAGAGAAAGATTCAGGTGTAGGGAGGATGGAGAGGTAACAGAGGGAGAAAGATCAATGGCAGAGAGAGAGCGGAGGTGTCTACGGGTGGAAACGATGTCGCGCTTGCCTTCGTTCAACCTAGACCTGTTTGCCCTCGGCAGACCTGTTTGGCAAACAGGGTTGAATGAATGTGTGAACGGGTGAATGTGAGTCATACGTTTTAAAAAAGCGCATTGAGTGGTCGGTAGACTAGGAAGGCGCTATATAAAATGCAGTCCATTTACCATTTCATAAGACGCAACACAATTTTATGTGTGGTTTTAGCCTTTAGTAGGGCTCCTACAATCTCGCTGGTGTGATGTGTAGTAATAGTACTTAGCCATTAGGGGCACTGTTAATTTACGTACCTGCTGAAAAACCTGTAACGTGACAGAACAAGAATTACTCAGAAAAGAGTCAAATGAACAAACGCAGAGCTCTCCGTCTCAGTTTGTATGCACTTGTAGTGGTTATGGGGATACACAAGTCCCCTTATTGAGCTGGTAGGAACGTTAGTTTACAGCTGCTGTTTTCTCGGTTCGGGTTTACAGTGGTGCACTTCCGCTGCGCGGGTTTTTGTTGTTGTTGTCATGGTGGAAGGAATAAATGGTGCACGTTGTGTAGCCGAAAGAGAAAATTGTCACGACTCCTGATTGAGCTCCTCTACACACTCATCAAATGATAATATATCTGTGACAACTGGGATGGCGCCATAAAGCCCTTCTTCTAATCTAGATTCTAATCTAAACCGTCCAGGCCATTAATTGCCTGCAAACAAATTACATTGCACTGCGCTCCTCTTTGGCGTAAACACGCACTACCATTACAATTTACAACTAACGCTGCCTGTTAACAGTTCGACCTTGCAGAAACTTGCCATGGCAACGAGAGGTGAAAAATGTTGATTTTATGATAATTGGTAACGCTGCTCGGTGGACTCAGTCAAACAATTTGTTTTCCTCAACATTGTTTAAACCCCGCGATGGCAGCCACTTTTTTTTTTACAAAACTTTATTAAATCCAAATCAAAATATAAAAAAGCGAACATAAACATATAAATACAAAAAAACAAAACAATTATAAACAATACAGCATGGGGACCAAAAATCTTTTTTTTGAATACATGTTTTCAAAGTCTTAGTGGCTTTTTTTGTTTTGCATTTTGCAGCGATTCAAAATAATAAAGTTCCATCTTAAACTGAACAACATGTGGTCTTTTACTTGACCATCTGCATTTGTGAATGTAAAATTTACAATTTAATAATAAAAAAAATAAAAGATCGTCTTTATTCTAATGAACTTTAAAGTCTCACACACAAAATAAAAAAATAAATAAAAAATACAATAAAAACACATAAAAATCATAAAATGAGTGTGAAATTGTTTCAACATCATAATCACACAAAAAAACATTTTACATCAATGTCACGTTTGTATTTTTTAAGTGTCTGATTTGTTGGGCAATTATTTTGAAATACACATCTTTAAGTTCGTCGGCGGCGATGGCAGCGATCGTCAATATTAATATAATTGCTCCCCTTGGTTTAATGTAAAGCACTTTGAGCTGCATTTTACGTATGAAAGTTTATCGTCGCTATCATTATCGTCAAGAGGCGCTTGGCCGAAAACGTTGAAAGGTCGGCGCGCCTGCGCGGTGGCTCGCCCGAACGTCAGCGGGCTCCTGTGGCGTGATTGGTGGAGGCGTTTCCGCATGGTGCGCCGCGGCCAGTCAGCGAAATGTTTTCCTGTGACGTCGCCGGAGCGGGGTGGTAAGTGACGGAAAAGTGCACGGCGGCTACGGCTAGTAACGGCTTTATAAATCCGGCCCTCGCCCTCGTCCGCCTCGGGTACTTTCAGCCATTCCCGTCGAGCGTCGCTCCTCCGTGTTTTGAGAGAGAAAATGGGACGCGTCTCCGTTTCGAAGGCAGTTAGCATCGGCTAGCGCTTAAGTCGGACGCCTGCTAGCTTGGAGGCGCTAGGCCGCGGGGGAGAAAAGGGAGGCGGTTGGGCGAAACGAAGCTTCGTTAAATATTCGAGTTTCCGTTTTCGGGGGGAAAAAAACCCCCCGAGTGCCTCCCGTCAACCAGCGCGCTAGCGAGTCTCTCGTCTTCCAGCGGAGAAGTTCGCTTCGGCTAAGCTGGCTAGCTAGCTAGCTGGCCGTTGCGCTTAGCTTAGCTGAGCTAGCATGAGCGACATGACGGACTACAAACAGTCCGCTGACTCCGCGTCCAGGAAACGCTGCCCGTCGCCCGACCGCGATGGAAGCGGCGCGATTCCCAGCAAGGCCGCCAAAGTTAACGACCGGTCGAACGAGGAGCCGTCCACTTCGCGAAGCGGCGAGAGTAATCGCGCCGAAAACAAAGGGGCTGCGCGGAGCGGGAAGCGGGCGCAGGGCGCCGAGGGAGAGGCGGTACCCGCTCAGACGCAGCCGGGCTCCGACAGCGCGGCGGCGGCGGCCGGGGCGAGCGGCTCGGCCGAGGCGCGGCGTAACGACGCCGGCGCCCCGGCCGACAAAACGCAGCTGTCGGACGCGAACGGGTCGTGTGACACAGAAGCGGACGCCGAGAAGGATGCGGAAGGAGAACATCGACCCTCGACCTCTATGGACCTGACTGATTCCGCAGCCATTGCGGCCGCTGAAGCGCTCGCCAGTCTTACAGGAGGAGACGGGGAAGACGGCGAAGAGACTCCTTGGTTGTCCAAAAGGGCTAAACAGGAGAAAGCCGGGTACAAAATCAAGTGTGGCCGCAATTCCTTAAAGCAGGGTCCTAAAACGCAGGCGGCCGCGGCTGATAGCTCCACGTCGATGCACAGTGTTGACAGGGAGGAAGCAAGCGACGTCCACGATGCGGACGAAGGGGACGATTCAACGCCTGGCTCGTCCTCCACGCCAAGCTCGTCGTATCCATCCGACAATGAGGACAACGACGATGGAGAGTGTGCCATAGTCTCCGTTAAGATGGCCCCGGAGATCCGACAGTCGGTGGCTCTTCTTGCCCAGGTCCAGATGAGGTTAGAAGCCCTGGATAAAAAGAGTGCCCGGCTTCACCAGCGGCTGGAGCTGAAGATGAGTCGTCAGCGGCGCCCCCATTTGGACCAGCGCAGTTCCATCACACAGTCCATACCTGGCTTCTGGGTCACAGCCGTATCCTTAAATGATCAACTGTCTCCCGCTTGTTTTCTCTCGCTCTCCTCTCTGCACACACACACTCTCTCTCTCACACACACACACGTGTACATGGGTTAATAGAGTACCGAAGGAAAGGCATAATTTGAACGTTTTGCCTTGACTCCACTGTGATAGCTGTTGAACCATCCTCATCTTTCAGCCCACATTGATGAGACTGATGAAGATGCTCTCAGTTACATGACTGACCTAGAGGTAATCATTTTGAGTTGAAAGCTAATAGCGGAAGTCGCTCTGGATAAGAGTGTCTGTTAAATGCCAAATGTAATGCAATTTTTTTTTAAACTACTGTAACTGTTTACTGTTTGCCAAAAGAAGGTTTGGTATGAGGAACATGAATACATGTTTCACATGCCTCTTTCAATCACAGAGAACCAGCATTTCTGACACTTCCTTGCCATCGGTATATGATGTGTGTGTGTGTGTGTATGAATTAATTCTAAAGCGCTTTGAGTGACTGTTGCAGCTAGAAAAGTGCTATAAAATTGCAACTTCATTTATTGATTGATTGATTGAATATTGGAAAACTATTTTGCAAGTCTGGCAGAAATAACCCAACTTTTTCCCGTATCTTTTTCAGATTGAAACTTTCAAGAATGACAAACTAGGCTACAGGATCCGCTTCCACTTTAAACGGAACGCTTACTTCCAGAACAACATCATCATGAAGGAGCTACATCTTGGGATTGGAGGTAAGAATGACTCTGCTGAAATTAGCATGCAGGCAGAGTTATCAGAAATTGATATTTGACAGCAGGTCATGAAAATCATTTATAAGACATGACCTGCTTTCACACACTTTGATATGGCGACGCAAGATATAGAATCAGTTCATGTTGTTCTATAACTAGTCATTTGCTGTTAAGGGGGACAAACATAAAGATAAATAACTCTGGAGACCAAGAGTAATTTTGATAATTTTTGAAGTTTTACTTTTTTTTTTTAATTTGGTATTTTAAGTGTGTATAACTGGGTTGGCATCCAGCTTTACCTGTGCCCCCACCCATAGGGTTGGTGGTTGTGTCAGGAAGGGCATACGACGCAAAATTTTGCCAAATCACTATGCGGATTGACAAGACTGCCATTGGTGCTGTGCCCTCATAGGGTACCAATGGAAACTATCAAATCTGCTGTGGCGACCCCTGGGAAACAGGGAACAAGCCAGAAGAAGAAGAATGTTGTAAAGGGATACTTTATCGGTTATGTGGTCACATTGTTTTTTGATGTAAAGCTTGTTACTGTTGAGATCAATATGCATAAGCTGTGTGTTGAGTTGAGGTTTTGGCAAGGAAACCTAAGTTGGACAAGTTGCCCTTTTAGTAGCAGTTAAGGGACAATGGAGCTACAGTAACTGCTGCAATAAGGTATCGGTGTCAACATATTGATCCAGATTATTTTTGCTTATATTGTCCAGCTCCTGATTTATTGCATTGAAGTACAATCTGATGTTCCCACCTAAAGCTGGATCATAAAATGAACCAATTGATATCTATTCCATATCAGAGTTGGATGAGAAAACTTGTCCTTTATGTCCTCTTTATGTTTAATTATCATTTTTAAGGAAGTAACAATAGACAAGCCTAAACCTGATTTAGTTGCAGTTTTATATGTATAATATTTACTCCACATTAAATGTTGAGTGAATGAATGAATGGTTTATTTTGGTCATATATGATAAGGAACAAAACTTAAAAAGTGGTGTGAATATGGGACAAACAAAACATCATACATATTTAGACCAGTCCATTTCACACGATAACATTCAGTCACTCCTCCGAGAATCGCCACCTTAATGTGGTGGAGGGGTTTGGGTGTCCCAGTGATCCTGGCAGCTGTGTTGTCAGCAGCAATAGCTCCTGGTAGGATCTCCCAGGGCAAATTGGTCTCAGGGGAGGGGCCAGACTAAGAGCGATTCCCAAGAAACCGCATGAAAGAACACCAGCAGAGCTACAGTACCTCACCCGGAAAAGGGAAACCGGGGTCCCCTCCTGGAGCCAGACCTGGGAAGGGAGCTCGCTGGCAAGCATCTGGTGGCCAGGCCTTGGCCCATGGGGCCCGGTCGGGCCCAGCCTGGAAAAAAAACAACATGGACCCACCGCACGTGGGGATGAGCATTAGAGTAGGGTGCAATGCAGGTCGGGTGGCAGGCAAAGGCGAAGACTGGGGCGTGCCGACTTCCGGCATCACAGATTGGTCCTCAGGATGTGGAATGTCACCTCTCTGGCAGGGAAGGAGCCCGAGCTGGTGTGGGAGGTAGAGCATTACCAACTAGATATAGTTGGGCTCATCTCCACACATAGCATGGGCTCTGGTACCAAATTCCTGGAGAGGGGCTGGACTCTTTACTTTTCCGGAGTTGGCCAAGTAAACAGGCCCCGGGCAGGTGTGGGGATACTCGTAAGTCCCCCGTTGAGCGCCACCATGTTGGAGTTCTCCCCGGGGGATGAGAGGGTTGCCTCTATGTGACTGCAAGTCGCGGGGGGAAGGCTCTGACTTGTGTGTACTTATGCACCAAATAGCAGTTTGTAGTATCCGGCCTTCTTGGAGTCTCTGGGTGGTGTCCTGGATAGGGTTCTGCCTGGGGACTCCATAGTTCTGCTGGGGAACTTCAATGCTCTCGTGGCAACGATGGAGAAACCTGGAGGGGCCTCACCCATATCCCTGGCAATGGTCTCTGAGGTAGTTAAGAAGCTTCTCAGTGGCAAGGTGTGGATGAGATTCGCGCTGAGATGCTTAAGGCTCTGGACATTGTTGGGTTGTCTTGGCTGACGTGCCTCTTTAGTGTCACATGGAGGTTGGGGACAGTACCTGTGGAGGGGCAGACTGGGGTGGTGGTTCCCACATTTAAAAAAAGGGGACCGGAGGGTGTGTGTGTTCCAATTATCGGGCATCACACTGCTCAGCCTCCCTTGGAAAGTCTACTCTAAGGTGCTGGAAAGGAGGCTCCGACTGATTGTCGAACCTCGGATCCAGGAGGAACAATGCAGATTCTGTCCTGGCCGTGGAACAACGGACCAGCTCTACCTTTGCAGAAGTGCTGAGGGCGGCATGGGAGTTTGACTAGGCAGTCTACATGTGTTTTGTGGACTTGGAGAAGGCTTATGACCGTGTACCCCGGGGCACTCTGTGGGGGGGTACTGCGGTAGTATGGGGTACTGGGGCAGTTGCTACAAGCCATCCGGTCCTTGTATAACCAAAGTGAGAGCTGTGTCCGCATTCTCAGCAAAAAGTCAAACATGTTTTCGGTGGGTGACAGACTCTGCCAAGGTTGTCCCTTGTCTCTGATTTTGTTTGTGATATTCATGGACAGGATCTCAACTTGCAGCCAAGGTGAGGAGTGTGTCTGTTTTGGGAACCTCTGAATTGCATCTATGCTCGTCGCAGAGGATGCGGTTTTGTTGGCTTCATCAGAATGCGATCTCCAACGCATACTGGGGCGGTTTGCAGTTGAGTGTGAAATGGCTAGGATGAGGGTCAGCACCTCCCAAGTTTGAGGCCATGGTTCTCTACCGGAAAATGGTGGATTGCTCCCTCCGGGTTAGGGATGAGTTGTTGCCTCAAGTGAAGGAGTTTAAGTATCTTGGGGTCTTGTCATGAGTGAGGGAGGATGGAGCGGGAGATTGACAGACGGATTGGTGCAGCATCAGTAGTAATGCGGACGTTGTACCGGACCATTGTGGTGAAGAGGGAGCTGAGCCAGAAGGCAAAGCTCTCAATTTACCAGTCAATCTTCATTTCAACCCTCACCTATGGTCACGAGCTTTGGGTAGTGACCGAAAGGGTGAGATCGCGGATACAAGTGGCTGAAATGGGTTTCCTCCGTAGGGTGTCTGGGCTCGGCCTTAGGGTGAGGAGCTTGGACATCCGGGGGTAGCTCAGAGTAGAGCCGCTGCTCCTTCGCGTTGAAAGGAGCCAGTTGAGGTTGTTTGGGCATCTGATTAGGATGCCTCCTGGGCGCCTTCCTTTGGAGGTTTTCCGGGCACGTCCAACTGGGAGGAGACCCCGGGGTAGGCCCAGATCTCACTGGAGGGACTACATGTCCAGTCTGGCCTGGGAACGCCTTGGGATCCCCCAGGAGGAGTTGGAGGGCGTTGCTGGAGAGAGGGACATCTGGAGTGCCCTACTTAGCTTGCTGCCACCGCGACCCGACCCCGGGAAAGCGGCTGATGATGAGATGAGATGAAATTCAATTGATTGAATTGATTTATGGTATTATTTACAGTGAACAACAATGAACCCAGAACTATGCATCAAAAGAAAGAAGATGTAACCCCTTAAAGTTTTTATTTGTATTTTCAGTCCCCTTGATGAAACATCGTCAACCACTGTAGGCTTTATTTGTATTTATTTTGAATCAGAATCACCTTTATTTGCTAAGGTACATTTTTTGCATTGGGTATTTTACTTGGTGTTCTTCATGCAGCTCAGTACAGCACAATAGTTAAACAGAAAATCCATTAAGTACAATACAGTGTGCAATACAACAATGGATACAAGACGTACAGTATACAATACACAATACAATATGATATACAATACGGTATGCAATACAACATACAGCATCTGGATAGTGAGTAGTATTAATTAAATATGAATAAATGCTAAATGATAGATGATGTATAAAATTAACAGTAGGTAGGTGGTAATTTAGTAAGAGTAATTAATATTGAAGGCACAGTTGTACCACATGAACACAGAAATGCAACATTCAATACAAGCGTTTAGGAGGTATTGAGAAGGGCTACCACTGGAATAGAAGCTGTTCTGATGATGTGTGGTTTTAGTTTTGATAGACCTGTATCGCGGTCTGCTTGGTAAGCCACATTTACTTTTTCCACTTTCAAACTGACAATCCACGTGCTTCATACAATAACTAACGGTTATTGTTTCATAGTGATAAACGAACACGTTTCAATTTGAATCATATTAATACCACTTACTGCCACTGGGTGGGAGTAATGCACACAGTTTGTTTTATTGGCACAAATGGTCCCCATCTGTAGATATGCACTTTCTAATGATACAGCACAATTTTATCATAGTTTATAGCAAATTATTTCATAGTCTCCCTGTCTATGGGAGGCGGACCCCTGGGGGTTGAGAACCACTGCTGTCGAGGGTTTATTTCAAACAGACTTTTAACTTCAGGAACAATAAACCACAATATTCAAAAGAAAGTAAAAAAAATCAAAGTCAGATGACTGATTTATTATATCCTTGATGCATATGGTCAAATAAACTCTCAGTGAATTGTCAGGGTCTTCAGTTCTTGTGTCGACTGTCTGTGTCCCAGGAACCCCCGCGTCATACTCCAACCCCATCCTATGGCATCGCGGACAAAACCTGACGGCCCATAGTGAGCCCAGGAAGACATCACGTGGGGTCTACCAGACCTTCTTCAACTGGTTCAGTGACCACAGCAACCCAGGCAGAGATGATATAGCACAGGTAAATCCGGGTTCACCCACATCCTTCAAAAGGCATAAGAATGCAGCACAGATCACAAATATACATAGAAGGCTTGTGTTTTAAAGATTAACTTGTCGGTAGTGTTGTCATCACTGCCAGAGTAGATCAGTGCTAGGGTTCGACATCGTTTGGATTTTAACGATTCCAATTCCAATTCTGCTTTTTGATTCCGGTTCTTAACTATTCTCGATTCCGGTTCTTTGAGAGGTGGGGTCAAAACAGGTCACATGCTTCTTTCATAGAAGAAATTTTTATTAAAAAAAAAAACTTTATACAAACCATTCTGTTTTAAGAACGGATCATTCATGTGAATGTCTCATTCTTATATTTACATTTACTACAACTGTCTTCATACATGAAGAGGAAGAAATAAAGATGCAGTCACACCCGGGTCCGGACTACCAGGTGTTAAACTCCTTAAATTAGAAACAGTTCTTGTTTAGAAAATGAGCATATCTGCCTTCTCAGGCTGTACATGTGAGCCTTCAGCACAAAAAAAAAAAAAAATTCACTATCTGCATACAGTTTATAGCAGTTCGCTCATGTATAAGTTGTTTGCCGTCTCGCTGTTGCGAAGAAGACGAACGTTATTAATTTTCACCTACCCAGTTGGGACGAGGAGCTGTTTGCTCAGGGTTGCTGAAGAGGACGCTGAGGCAGGAGATGGAGACCGGTGCAACGTGTCAAACACGGTACACTGGTTCGTCTGTACACCATGTAGGCGGAGGTGTTTGGCCATATTTTTTGTGCGTCCTCCCTTGTACGAAATAATGTTGCCACAGGCGTTGCACTGTGCCAACCCTTCATTTTTCAAGGCAAAATGAAGCCACACTTTCGACCGCTGCTTGCTCTGGTCCATGATGACGCACATTTAACTTGCTGAGGCGGAAATTCCGGAAGCTGCATGCCGCCGCCACGGAAACTGAAACTAACTTCAGCACGATTGAAATTTATTTAGGAACCGATAGGCAGAATCGAAATTTGACTTTCTTAACGATTCCTTTGGAATCGGAATTCTAGAACCGGTTCCGAACCGGTTCACCGGTTCTCGATGCCCAACCCTAATCAGTACTGGTGCCAACATGCAAAAAATGTATACAGAAGAAAGCCGCTTTATTTTGTCATTGTACAGGTTACATTGACATTTTTCCTTTGCATTTAACCATCCTATTGTATAGAAGCAGTGGGCAGCTGCAGCGCCCGGGGACCAACTCCAGCTCTTCTTTCCACTGCCTTGCTCAGGGGCATAGACAGGAGTATTAACCCTAACAGGCATGTCTTTTTGATGGCGGGAGGATACCAGAGCACCCAGAGGAAACCCACAAAGACACAGGGAGAACATGCAAACTCCACGCAGAAAGGACCTGGGGTTCGAACCCAGGACCGTCTTGCTTGTGAGACAACAGTGCTAACACTGGGCCACCGTGCCGCTAATGGACCAAAAGTGTCCTCTGGGTCCTTTTAAATATGTTACATGTTGGTGCCGCCTTTTGACTTCTGTGGTGTGTTCTTATGTGTTAGAGAACATGGCTAACTTAAATGTATTGAAACTAACAATCTGTCATGCAAATGTTTAGATACTGAAGGATGACCTGTATAAAGATCCTCTAAGATATTACCTGACTCCGCTGTGGGAACCAAGGGAGAATGGAAGGTATGTCCATCAGTCCTGCTTTTCTCCTTACTATGTGTAGGAATGTCAAAGAAGTGGTGTAATGAGTAGTCAAGATACACATAGTTTGGACAAACCACTCATTAGTTTATATAGTCAATAAACTTTCTCGGCCTCAGGACACTTAAATTATAGTTCATGTCTTTACAGTTTCCTGATGTTTTGTCTTCTGGGAAGGATGCCATCAGCCAGGTGCAAAGCATGTCAACCACCTCAGGGTGATTATTATTAACGCGAACAGAACTCTTTTTTCTTCAGTAGTTCCAGCGGAGCCCGAGCAGCTGAGAACAGTAATGGGGATGAATGTGTGGTGATCTCAGACTCTGATGACGACCAGGAGCAGGGAGAGGCTGGAGCAAGCAGGGAGGAGGAGGAGGAGGAGGAGGAGGAAGAAGAGGAAGAAGAAGAAGAAGAAAGGGGGCAAGACGCAGGTAAGTTTCAGGAGGATTTCATGGGGGACAGCTGTAATGTTTGATGGTCCCCATGACCTTTTGGGCTGTGCCTTCATTTTTGTTCATCATGCAGACCTTTTACTTGATACTTTACTTTTTATTGGGCTTGAATATTGATACACCAGTGTTCTATTATTAGTACATCTAAGTATATTTTTTTCCCTGTTAAAACCCATGATGACAGATAGCCTCTAATGAAATATCAAGCAAAACAACCACATGCATAGTGTGGCATGTTAGCTCCGGCCTGGTGTGCCAATGGGAGGCCAGTGGCCTGTCGCCATCAGGCTCCAGGGCTTGTCCTTAAATTGAAGAATAAATGTCTTGAGTAATGCAGCCTAAACTGAATAGACAGGCAATATCTCCTCCTTAGATGACAGCCCAGAGGAGGAGGAGGAGGTTGGCGATATTGTGATTGACGGTAAGACATCACCCTCTGCAACGGTGTTGCAACCTTACAACCAACACAAACAGTTAAGCAGTGGGACTCCGAGGTCGGGTTTAGTCCAACAATATCTGAAATGTGCTCAACACAAACAGTTAAGGGGTGGGACTCCGAGGGTGGGTTTAGTCTAACAGCATTTTCAATGTGCTCAAAGTAACATTTGATAGGGTTTTATTTTTGGGGTGATTTTTTTTTCTCCCCCCCCCCCCCCAAAATGTTATCATTTACGTAGATCCCTACAAACCTAAGGAGACCTCTGTCTCTCCCTCAGGCTCTGATGAAAGTGACCAGGAGGCCAGAGAACAGGATGCTGAGGAAGACATCGACGTGGATGAAGAGGATGAGAGCAAAGATTGAATCCTTCTTTAAAGTGTTGCTCGTCATTATGCACAGAAGCTGGCTCTTGATTTCTGCCCAGAATGCTGAACAGCATTTAAAGTGGGGTAAACTATGATAAAAGAACCAAGGCGTTGTGTTATCTCCTCTGTTTTATATAGTATATACTGTGTAGTTTAATGTACACTTACTTTACTTCCTGAATGAATTCTGCTTTTTTTATTTCTGGATCAGGTTCTCAGGCATATCAGGCCTTTTGTATGTTAATGTTTTGGGGTTTT
This sequence comes from Lampris incognitus, assembly GCF_029633865.1. Classification (NCBI taxonomy): domain Eukaryota; kingdom Metazoa; phylum Chordata; class Actinopteri; order Lampriformes; family Lampridae; genus Lampris; species Lampris incognitus. The sequence continues at coordinate 4,758,415 of NC_079212.1, read as the reverse complement.
TTTTTTAACAGAGGATAGAATTTAACTGTCAGATGACTAGATGATATCTGACTGCCCCATGGCTGTCCTTACCTTTGGCATACTTTTTCTCTGCAAGTTCTCCAAACAAATAATACCGATGCCTTCAGCGGCATTATCAGTGAGCATTTTGGTGTCGCATATCATGCGTTAAGAAAAGACGTGCGACAAGCAGAAAGCGTCACTTTAAAGCTAAATTTACATTCAGATGCACTAAGTACTGAACCAAATTTTGTTCTCAGGGATGATCATAGTGGTAATGAGGAAATTAATATTGTTTTTCGAGACCTTTTCTTTTCGCACAGTCAACATTGGTTGCACATAAGATAGGTGTACTCTACTGTAGTCGCTAGAATCATGGTATATATTGCTGGATGTACTACCTGTAATCGCCCTCTTGTTTTCCTTACCCTCTGTGATGCTGCACACCAAGACTTACCTATATTCATTGATTTGGCGAAGGTTTTACGCCGGACGCGCTTCCTGATGCAACCCCCCCCCCCCCCCCCCGTTTGTCCAGGCTAAGAATGCACCTGTGCATCCTCAAGTCACAACTGTGTACGATGTCTAACTTAATCAGGACACTTATATTTAACCAATATGTTGACTTGTTTTTGGGGACACATTTTGTAACTCACTCCTGCTACATTTAGCTAATTTCTTTTTTGTATAGGTTTTCTTCTTCTTCTTCTGAACGGGACTTTTGAGTTTGATTTCTTTGTTTCCTTATTTTGTGTGTGTAGTTGATAATCCATGTTTTATTTCTTTTCTCTCTTTTTTTTTTGTGCTCACTTCTCATTTAGAAATGTTAGTATTTATTACTTTTTTTTTTGGTTAATGTTCGTTTTCCACAGTACGACATGCCTGCGTGCATGAAGAGTTAGGCAGCGTTTGACGTGTTAGTTACGAGACTGTGCAGAGGAGATGTGTTGCCGTGCCCAGAGGACGTCAGCCGGACGGGCGGCTGATGAAATAGCAGCAGACAGAAGTGCACTGTAGCTGAGCTAGAGAGTTTGTACTGACCTGCTTTTCTTAGCAACTGATACCCTGTAAATAATATTTCAATAGTCTCTTGGATAAGGGGCTGTAGGTCTGTTCTTTAAGCCATGACTACGTTTCTCAAATAATCTGGAATTTGACATTAACTTCCATAATCCTGAAATTATATTTTGTGTGATGAATTTTATAGGACACTGTAGTTTAAAGAGATGTTAATTGTTTCCTGTTTTGTTTGATTTTTGAGATGATTAGGTCCAGCTTTGGAATCAGACCTGATAAAATAGCAAGTTGTTACTTCACTTGGCTGTCCCGAGTTTTCTTTTCTCCACTGTATCTGCAGCGCTCTTCCATTATAGTATATTATATATGTAGGTATGTATACTGTGCCTGGCCTGCTCTGGCTTTTTGCTCCCCGGGTGGACAGAGGTGGTTCGGGATCCTTGGATCCAGTGGAGTTCTTTGGAAACCGTTCTTTCAAGTTCCTCTCTGATAACAAATTTGTCCAGAGGTGTGAGGTGGATAAAGACCTGAGACACCCTCACTGCAGGCGGCCATCGCCAGCTGGCGTAGTGACTTTGAGCTGCAGGGGATTTTCAGGAAAGGGGAGCTTGGCCCCTGTTTGTATTCTCTCTTCACAAAGGCCTTATTGGTGGCACGGTGGCCTCACAGCAAGAAGATCCTGGGTTCGATCCCCGGGGTAGTCCGACCTTGAGGGTCGTCCTCTGTGCGGAGTTTTCATGTCCTCCCCGTGTCTGCATGGGTTTCCTCCCACAGTCCAAAGACATGTAGGGCAGGTGGATCAGCTGTCCTACATTGCCCCTAGGTGTGAACGAATGCGTGTGTGTGGGCGCTGTGGCGGTCTGGCGGCCTGTCCAGGGTGTCTCCCCGCCCGCCGCCCAGTGGCTGCTGGGATTGGCTCCAGCATCCCCGCCACCCTGAGAGCAGCATAAGCGGTTAGGATGATGGATGCATATCTGTGGATTTATCTTTGCAAGTACAAAACCTGTACTGCACATTTCAGCACGGCCTCCTCTGCCGTCTACAGTGTGTGAACCGCACACCAGTAGGTGGCAGTATAGTAAAGATCATTGTCACGCCCCACATCACTGTTCCGTTCTAGGGTTAAAGTCAGTATACCGCGTAACAGAAAGCTCCAGTGGCAACACTCAAACCCTCCTCCAGTGGCTCGGGATGGAGACGGGACGGCTTGTGCACGCAGCCGACCGCTCCACCTGTCCCTGCTGCTGCGAACAACCACCCGTTGGGTGGGAGGGCGGAACCGGGTCCGGCTGGCGTGTTCTCCCAGCAGACCCGCTGAAGCCCCCCCCCCCCCCTCGCGCGGCGTAAGGCCTCTGAGGTGAATCCTGCTCTGCGCAGGTCTTCCGCAACGACGCGAGTTTGCGGGATCACCGTGCCCGTAGTCTCGGCTCTGCAGACGGCCGCGGGCGAGGCATTTCTGGACGGGCCCAGACAAAGGAGGCAGCGGTGACGCTGGCTGGCGGGACACCTAACCCCCCCCCTCCCCTCGATTCCGCTTTTAATGCACGGCTATAAATACCCCACGAGCAAAAACCTGCCCCGCCGCAGGGCCACTACCTGCACCCAGAGGCATGCGACCTAGGATGGGCATTTCCTATGAATGCTGCCGATGGGAAGCGGATCATAGCCCACCAAACAGTCCCATGGCTCCATCTTGTGAGGCGGTTCTGCGCAGCTCCGGCCCGGAGGACAACACACACACCGTGCGGTTTGTTCCACCGCGGTGAATTAATGATGGGGGGGGGGGGGACGGCCTCCATCAATATTAATCACGACCAACTGCACACAGAGCCGAGGCATCAGGACCAGACAGCCCCCGGGCTCGTTTGCAGCCCCGAGGGCTTCTTGTAAAGCCTTTGTCTCAGCTAGCCGAGCCGGATCCCCTGATGCGGACCCCGCTGCTCGGTAACCCCTCCTCTCCTGCCTCGCTAGCGTTCCCCACCTCCTCTGGCCTGGGCTTCATATAGCGGGCTACAGTTTCTCTTTGTGTTTTTAATCCCCCTCCTCCCCCTTTTCTCCCCAATTACACTCACTGGCCACTTTATTAGGTACACCTTGCTAGTGCCGGGTTGGACCCCCTTTTGCCTTCAGAACTGCCTTAATCCTTCGTGGCATAGATCCAACAAGGTACTGGAAACATTCCTCAGAGAGTCTGGTCCATATTGACATGATAGCATCACGCAGTTGCTGCAGATTTGTCGGCTGCACATCCATGATGCGAATCTCCCGGTCCACCACATCCCAAAGGTGCTCTATTGGATTGAGATCTGGTGACTGTGGAGGCCATTTGAGTACAGTGAACTCATTGTCATGTTCAAGAAACCAGTCTGAGAGGATTCGAGCTTTATGACATGGCGCGTTATCCTGCTGGAAGTAGCCATCAGAAGATGGGAACACTGTGGTCATAAAGGGATGGACATGGTCAGCAACAATACTCAGGTAGGCTGTGGCGTTGACATGATGCTCAATTGGTACTAAGGGGCCCAAAGTGTGCCAAGAAAATATCCCCCACCCCATTACACCACCACCACCAGCCTGAACCGTTGACACAAGGCAGGATGGATCCATGCTTTCATGTTGTTGACGCCAAATTCTGACCCTACCATCCGAATGTCGCAGCAGAAATCGAGACTCATCAGACCAGGCAACGTTTTTCCAATCTTCTATTGTCCAATTTTGGTGAGCCTGTGCGAATTGTAGCCTCAGTGTCCTGTTCTTAGCTGACAGGAGTGGCACCCGGTGTGGTCTTCTGCTGCTGTAGCCCATCTGCCTCAAGGTTCGACGTGTTGTGTGTTCAGAGATGCTCTTCTGCATACCTCGGTGGTAATGAGTGGTTATTTGAGTTACTGTTGCCTTTCTATCAGCTCGAACCAGTCTGGCCATTCTCCTCTGACCTCTGGCATCAACAAGGCATTTTCGCCCACAGAACTGCCGCTCACTGGATATTTTCTCTTTTTCGGACCATTCTCTGTAAACCCTAGAGATGGTTGTGCGTGAAAATCCCAGTAGATCAGCAGTTTCTGAAATACTCAGACCAGCCCGTCTGGCACCAGCAACCATGCCACGTTCAAAGTCACTTAAATCACCTTTCTTCCCCATTCTGATGCTCGGTTTGAACTGCAGCAGACCGTCTCGACCATGTCTACATGCCTAAATGCGTTGAGTTGCTGCCATGTGATTGGCTGATTAGACATTGGCGTTAACGAGCAGTTGGACAGGTGTGCCTAATAAAGTGGCCGGTGAGTGTATATCCGGCCAATTACCCCACTCTTCCGAGCCGTCCCGGTCACAGCTGCACCCCCCCTCTGCCGACCCGGGGGGGGGCTGCAGACCATAGGCGTTTCTAGCCCATTTTTGGGGGTGCTGCAGCATATTTTAACAACAAAAATACAGCACCCCCCCATGCTTCGAAAATGGTTTGATCCACACCCCCCAAATGTATCTTGCCTAGCCGGCCAGCACTCTGGCTGCTCAGCACCCCTAAACCTCTGATCCTAGAATCGCCCCTGCTGCAGACTATCACACGTGGCGTTACCAGCCGCTTCTTTTCACCTGACAGTGAGGAGTTTCACCAGGGGGACGTAGCGCGTGGGTGGATCACGCTATCCCCCAAACAGGCGCCCCAACCGACCAGAGGAGGCGCTAGTGCAGCGACCAGGACACGCTCACATCCGGGTCCCCACCAGCACACACGCCCGCTACACTACCCGGACGTCCTCTCTCTCTGTGTCTTTTATTCAATATCTTTGATTTAGGGGTCACGTGGGGGACCGCCGGAGAAGCTGGACGTCGAACAGCGTTGCTCCGCACGAACCCCGCCCCCCCCGAGTCTTCTTACGGACGCTTCAGCTGACGTCAGGTTTCGCTGTCTTGGGGGAAGACATGACTGTGCTCGCGCTTCTATCAGCAGCCACTCGCGACAGGACTAGATGAGCTGCACGCACGGAGACGCTCGCGAGGGGCGGACTAAACCATTTTGCACCGTTTGTGGGGGGGGGGGGAGAGGGGCCTCGGAGAGCCTCCACTATTTTCTTAAGTCCCTCGACCCACGTACTGAGCCAGTTTTAACTGACGTCATTACGCCAATTAGTTAGAAATACAAATTTGCAAACCAAAACAAACTTTTAATTCCAGGCTTTCCCCCCCTCTCCCTCCTCCCTATGGGGCCCTGGTAGCCCCCCCCCCACTACGACGCCGCTGATATAAATCAACTCCCATATTTTCGTAATGTGTGTGTGTGTGTGTGTGTGTGGGGGTGTTGTGATGCGTCTAGTGCAGCAGTGTGTAGTTGGAGGGAAGGTGCATGTGTTCTTCCAACCCGCTTGTGTCCTTCCTGCCCTTAGCTTACTGCCGCTGGCTAGCCTCTGTGGCTAACAGGGCAGCATCCTAGCGTGTAAGCCTTCCCTTGCCAGTACATAGCCTCTCCTTCACCAAGACTCCTGCCAGGCCTCCTCCCCGTGGCCACACGTGGTAACTGGGGTCTTGCGGCCCCAGGCTAACTTGGCAGGGGATCTCGGAGCAGCAGTGGGCCCCAGAGATATGGTGTGCAGGCCCACCCTGGTGGACACGCCCTGGCACCTATCAACCACTGCCCCGCTGCCTTGTGGGTGAGTCTGGAAGACATAAGGCTAAGGGAGCTCACCCCAACAGAAAAGCAAGCTGTGGCGGCACGCTTCGAGGCGGTTTCCAGAAAAACTGGATTTCCGGCAGCCCCCCGCAGTTGTGTGGAGGTGCCGGTCGTCTAGGGACCCCCCTTGCCATCGGAACCATCTCCTCTACAATCAAGTCATGTGGCGTTGGGAGAAGCGCACCCCCCATGTCACTTTAAAACCATCTCTGCGCAGGTATCTTCTGCTATCTGAGTCCTCAAAGGACCCACAGATAGAAGAAGATGGTCATCATCGGGCACGATGGACAACCAGCAAGCAAGCAATCAAGCGTTAGTTAGTTAGTGTAGATAGTGGGACCGAAAACTAAAGCACTTATGATCCTAATTCTTTTTGGAGGTGGTAGGTATTGCTCCAGAGAGTACGGGGAAAAATCTCAAAAAATTAAAATTATGCATAATTATGCATAATTATGCATAAATACGCATTTTTCTAAAAATGGCTAAAAACCACTTTTCTCGGCATTTCAGATGATTCTGAGCATTTGGGGGGAGGGAGTTGGAGTGGGGGGGGTTTAGGGGCAGAGGGAAGGCGGTTAGCTGGCAGGATGAAGAGGGTGGGGGGTAACTAAAGCGCTACATTGTAGTGGGGTTCTTCTAGTGCAGTGGTTCTCCACCTTTTTGGGGTCCTGGACCCCCTGCGTATTTTGGATCTACCCTGAGGACCCCTCCCCCTGATCTTGGGGGAGGGGGGTTGCAATTTGATAGAAACAGTAGAAACTGCATTTTAAATTGCATTATAGCATTTATTCACTCTTTGGGGCAAAAATAAGAGCTTTCAGTTGTAGCTTAGATATAGTTAACAGCACAGAATATGTATTCAGTAACTTTCAGATATATGTAACAACACAGAATATGTATTCAGTAACTTTCAGATATATGTAACAAAACAGAATATGTATTCAGTAACTTTCAGATATATGTAACTAAACAGAATATGTATTCAGTAACTTTCAGATATATGTAACAACACAGAATATGTATTCAGTAACTTTCAGATATATGTAACAAAACAGAATATGTATTCAGTAACTTTCAGATATATGTAACTAAACAGAATATGTATTCAGTAACTTTCAGATATATGTAACAAAACAGAATATGTATTCAGTAACTTTCAGATATATGTAACAAAACAGAATATGTATTCAGTAACTTTCAGATATATGTAACAACACAGAATATGTATTCAGTAACTTTCAGATATATGTAACAAAACAGAATATGTATTCAGTAACTTTCAGATATATGTAACAAAACAGAATATGTATTCAGTAACTTTCAGATATATGTAACAACACAGAATATGTATTCAGTAACTTTCAGATATATGTAACAACACAGAATATGTATTCAGTAACTTTCAGATATATGTAACTAAACAGAATATGTATTCAGTAACTTTCAGATATATGTAACAAAAAAGAATATGTATTCAGCAACTTTCAGATATATGTAACAACAGAATTCTTATGCAGTAACTTTTTACAATGCAAACGGGAGCGAGATCTCTTATTAAAATACAACAAATTACACTTGTGAAACAGATTTAATTAGACAAAAAAGTCCTGTTACCCTTTATAGTTTAGGTAGATAAAGGTCTCAGTCACATTTGAGTAAAATAATCCTATTTCTATAAATGTCACAGGATCTTTTTTTAAAAGATATTTTATTTTCACGGACCCCTTGCAATTACACCACGGACCACTAGGGGTCCGCGGACCCCCGGTTGAGAAACACTGTGAATCTAGTGTATAAATAAGACAATAGTTAACATGTGTACAGTAACTGAGGTTACACTACGGTACACAACTCTGGTCACGCCGCTTGGGGCGCCCTCGGGGTTTCCACCGCGGACCTGCCTGCCCTGAGGCCACGCAACTGAGGACTGGTTCAAACAGCGCCCAGCGGCTTCTCATCCATCTCCGGCGTGAGCGGTGCTGAAACGGAGCCCTTTCTGCGCCGCTGTGGGTGGAGGGTGTGGTGTGGAGGGTGTGGTGTGGTGTGGTGTGCAGCTCGTTGTTGGAACAGGGGGCTTTGTGTTACCCGGAGCCTCACCCACACAAGCAGGTTGGTAATCTGATAGGCCGAGGCACAAAAAAACCCCCCATTTAAGCATCCATTTACTCCTGCGCGCGCATGCGCGTGAGCAAACGGGCGTGCGCGTTTTAAGCACGCACGAACTTGCGTGCATTTATGTCCCACGCGCATGCCAATTAGAAGGCGTTTCCTCATCACACACGTTTTCACTAATTGACAACATGGCGGTGCGTGCGAGCCTGCACTTAAGCACTTAATTTGGGTTGTGTAGAGAGGGAGAAAAATTGTGGGAATGAAATATAGAGAATAAGAGTGAGTGGGGGGGACTAGATGAGCGGGGTGATAAACTGAGAACCCTCCCCCCCCTTTCCTCCCCCCTCTCTCTCCTCCCCTCCCCCCCGTGCACCCTCGGCCCTGACAGATAAGCGCAGCAGATGGATGACTCTTATCTTGGAGATCACAGAATGCACGGAGCCATGATCACACCAGACAGATGAATGGGCCTGCCCCCCACCATTCACTTAACACACATGCACGTACACACGCACACACACACACACATGTACAGGCGCACACACACACACACAGGATGAGAGAACAGATTGCAGCACTTGTGTTACCTACTCGCCTCTTGACATTAAAATGCACCTGGTGTCAGAAGGCGATCTAGAAGGAGAGACGGAGGAGAGGAGAGAAGGAGGAGAGGAGAGACGGAGGAGTGGAGAGACGGAGGGGAGGAGAGACGGAGGGGAGGAGAGACGGAGGAGAGGAGAGAAGGAGGAGAGGAGAGACGGAGGAGTGGAGAGACGGAGGGGAGGAGAGACGGAGGAGTGGAGAGAAGGAGGAGAGGAGAGGAGAGACGGAGGGGAGGAGAGCTGGCAGGAGAGGAGAGACGGAGGGGAGGAGAGCTGGCAGGAGGGAGAAATGGGAACAATTTCCATTGTAACCGAAGAAGCGGAGCTGTGGCTCGTCAAAGCTTGTGAATGTGTGTAAAAATGTGATTGTGTGTTTCTAAAATTGTAATTGTGTGTGTGTGTGTGTTTGCGTACTTCTATCCTTGTGAGGTCCAATTTGAGTTCTGAACCATGAGCGTGAGGACATTTTGTCCGGTCCTCGATTCTTCAAGGGTGTATTTTAGGGTCAGGGCTTGGGTTTAGGGTTAAGGTTAGAGCTAGGATTGGGGTTAAAGTTCAGGTAAGTGTTAGGGTTAGGCATGTGGTTCTGATGGCTCAGGTTAGGGTTAAGGGAACCAAGTGTAGTCAATGAGGGCTTCTTACAAAGATACAAGAATGTGTGTGTGTGTGTTGCACTATCCTATATGTGCACAGTTTCTGCACACATGCACACATATAGGTGCGCAAATGTGACCGCGGGAGAAAGGGGGGACGGCCCCTTCTCGCCTCCTCAGGCTTTGCAGCGAGATTTGCACGGAACAAAAAGCAAAGACGAGGACTCTCGCTGGCACGCGCAGAGATGGCGGTGACGCGAGATCTTAAAACTCGCTAAATAGACGAGCTTTATTGGACTCTTAAAGTTCCCGCAAACAAACTGAACACATGCCACGAGGATGTTACCTGTAATTGCCTCAGAACATTTAACACACACTCCTTGTTTTGCCAGCTGGGGGAGGGGAGGGAAGGGAGGGGGAGGGGGAGGGGGAGGGGAGGAGGGGTGCCGGAATCATGACAGATGTGCCTGTCGGGGAACAGGCACTGCGCTCTCACTGATCTCCGCGTTTTCCCTTTCTTCTTCTTCTTCTTCTTCTTCTTCTTCTCTTAACCAGAACCCCCCCCCTCCCCCAGTTATTTGGAGAAAACTGTTCTCCACCAGCTGCTGATTGGCCCAGCTGTGTTTTATGACGAGGGCGAGCCGCCAGCCAGCCTCGTCTTGCGCCAGGCAGATGCTCCCGACGGACACGTGGAAAACCTGCCGGGCTGCTCCACCACGGGCGCACGGGGCGAGGCGGAGGCCGCAGCTGGAATGTGCGCCACGTACGCACCCGCGTCACGCCAGAGGCGCCTCGGAGGCGTCGTCCTCCGTTGGTAGTCCCCGGTGTGGGGCGTCACACGCAGCTCCGCGGGCGGCACCTGTTCCCCTTGTCGGAAGTGTGAGTTGCTCGCGTTTCCTGTGTTCGGTAACACGCTTTTTATGATCTTGTCATATTTGCAGGGGCGTCGTAGTGGGGGGGGGCTACAGGGCCCAGAAGAGGGGGGGGGGCTTGGGAAGCCTGGAATTAAAAGTTTGTTTTGGCTTGCAATTTTTTTCCCTAACTAATTAGTGTCATAACTCCAGTTAAAATTGACTCAGTTGAGGGACTTAAAGAGAATAGTGGAGGCTCTCTGAGGCCCCTCTCACCCCTTACAAAAAGTGCAAAATGGTTTAGTCCGGCCCCTCACGAGCGTCTCTCAATGCAGCTCATCTAGCCCTGTCGCGTTGACTGCAGGCACCACAAACGAAGATCAGATCAACGGTTCCCTAGGAGCACAGGTGGACAACCACAAAGTAAAAGTGCTACCATGTATTTGTTCTAGCCATTCACTATACAAGGTGATTTACCTGGCTGAAGAGTTGTGCTAATTAAATTCAGCTGGTGCAGTGCATGGGTGGAACAAATACGGAGCAGGACTTTTACTCTCTGAAGCCGTTTTGCCCACCTCTGCCCGGGACAGGCTGAACAGCCTGGCACTACTCTCAACTGAAAGCCGATTAGCAAAACAATTGGACGTTAAAGATCTAATCAATGACTGTGCAAACAAGGAGTCCCGCCAGTGGGCCACTTAGTGTGGAATAAACATCATGGGTGTCAGCATCAGTAACCTAAGATGCATCCAGGTTTGAAGTGATACTATAAAAAAATTTCAATCGCTGCAAGACAGTTAAGTTAACGTTAAAGTAGATTAATGTACTGTGGTTGTAAATAATATAGAGCATGCTAGAACTCAAAAGTGATGCGTGAGAGGCAAAAGAGGACAGGGGCCCACAGAGACTGCTTATGTGTAGGGCCCAGAATTTTGTGCTACACCCCTGCATATTTGCACCGATCCTGGCCGGTGACGCGTTCATCCGACTTGACTCGTGGGCGCCAATGGCGGACAAGTACAGCGCGAACCCCAGTGTTTCTCAACCCAGTCCTCAAGGAACCCCTATCCTGCATATTTTCTTTGCAACCCTGAATAGGTACCTGTTTGTAGTTATTCAACCAATCAGCAACGAATTTTGTCAGATGTTGCACACCTTGCATAATTAAGTGCTGCGAGATGATTGGTCGAGTAAGTACAAGCAGGGCTACCTATGCAGGGTTACAGTGAAAATCTGCAGGATAAGGGGTCCTTGAGGACTGGGTTGAGAAACACTGGGACTCTAAACGCTGCCCAGTTCGCATCGACGTTGCCTTCCAGCTGCAACCCTTCAGGTGGTTTTAAACAATCCATCGCTGTTATTGCCGTCGCCAAGACAGTTTACTCCTGGTACCATGTTATTGGTTGGCTAAACTGGACATAAAATGACTCAACCGCAGAGAAGCCCTTTACCACGCTTTATGTGTGCACCGCTAGGCACTGCCGTAAATTAGGACGTGGTTTTAACTAATTTGGGGGGGGGGGTCACTGTCGTAATAATGTAGTGTAACCTACGACACATCAGTACACCGAGGAGTCCCAGCGTTCGGTCCGACAATACATGATACTGTAACCGGTTACTTTCTTGCCCGGTGCGGGATTCGATACGGGGTGTACTGCACCACAAGGCGACAACACTAACCGCTCGGCTAAAGGGTCAGACCTGTTAGCTAGGGGCTAAGGATGGGTTGTGCGGGGGGGGGGCGGCAATACTCCATACTTAAAGCCGCGATGAGCGGCGGTGGGTCTGAGGGTGGACGATTCGTCCGGAGTCTTTGGTTGTCTTTGCTGGAACGGCTAAAGGCTGGTATACACGGTGCGGATTTGGGCCTTCTCAGACGGAGGATGACTAAAACGTGGCGACGTCTTTGGTCGTGGCTCCATAACGGTGGTCCTGCATCGCGCTGTGAGACGGGTTCAAAGACGGCCGTTGTAACGGTCTTGCGACCGAAGATGGCTGACCGTCTCGCAGTGTGAGCTACGTCCACTGCCAGCCAATAGAAACGCAGCAGGAAATGACGCACTGATCAACGCGACGCAGAATCTTCGGTGGCGCTAGACACAGACTGTTAGCGTCTGTGACCCAAATGCGGTGGAGTCAACAAACCGAGCTAAAAAGAGCAACAAACCGAGCTAAAACGAGCAACAAACCGAGCTAAAACCAGTAACAAACCGAGCTAAAACGAGCAACAAACCGAGCTGCGGCGACTATTGAAAGGACTCGATTTCTGCTTGGCGTCATGTTGCTCTACCAGCGGCGCAGACTGATTACGCGCGCTGATGCGGCGCGCACGCTGATGACGTTTTACGGCCTTGCGTCGTAGCCTGCGATCCAGTAGCGTTATCGTCGTACAGTCTACGCACATCAAACTTGATGTCGTGCCTAAGTGTATTAGATCCGTATCGCACAGTGTGGCCTGCGATAAACTTGTGGGATAGCTAAAATCGCACAGTCTGTATTTGACGAAGGACGTTTCATTCGTGTATTACGGCGGTTTAGACTCGCGATGGGGCGTTGTAAGGGATCAGCCAATCAGCGCCCTTGTTATTGGTTCGCCTGAAAAAACAGGAAGTGCCGGCTGCCCGGCCGTTTCACTTGGTCGCAGTTTGCGATGGAAAGTGGATGGGAGGAAACGCGTGCGATCAGAGACACGTAAGTAGAGTTGTGTCAGGTATATTTCTGTGCCTTGAGTTTATATTAATGTTGTAAATATACGCGGTTAAAGTCAGCTGTTAGCATGAAGTTCGCTAGCCGCACGCTAACGCTTGCGACGGTACTAGTAAATCAGTCGCAGTAGGGGGACAAGGGGGAAGGACCTACCAGGGCCCAGAAGGGGGGGGGTCTCGGGAAGCCTGGAATTAAAAGTTTGTTTTGGTTTGCAAAATGTTATTTATAACTAATTAGTGTCATAACTTCAGTTAAAACTGGCTCAATACGTCGGTTGAGGGACTTAAAGAAAATAGTGGAGGCTCTCTGAGGCCCCTCTCTGAGGCCCCCTCACCCCTTACAAAAGGTGCAAAATGGTTTAGTCTGCCCCTCACGAGCGCCTCTCAATGCAGCTCATCTAGTCCTGTCGCGCGTGGCTGCTGATGCAAGCACAGTCATGTCTTTCCCGAAGAAAGCAAAACCTGGGCTCCGGAAAGGAAAGGGAGGGAAGGCCAAACGAGGGAAAACAACTGTTGAGTAATTTCTCCCCAAAGAAAGGTGAGCTGGGAGCTTGTAAAAGAAAGGTAGCTAGCTAAGATGCACCCGTTTGAAGCGATACTACACATTTTTTCAATCACTGCAAGACAGTTAAGGTAGGTTAAGTCAGATTAAACTAGATTAATGTGCTGTGGTTGTAAATAATATACAGTATGCTAGAACTCAAAGAAAGTGATGCGTGAGAGACAAAAGAGGAAAGGGGCCCACAGAGACTGCTTATGTGTAGGGCCCAGAATTTTATGCTACACCCCTGGGCTGTTACTGCCGTGGTAGAAACTCAAGTGCTCATATGTGTGAATGTAATTCTGTGTATGTGAGGGTGGTCCTTCGAGTCCGAGCTGTCAGTCCTTCATTGTACTGCAGGAGGCTTAAAAGACATTGCATGTCACATTTCAGCCGTCCACCAGAGGCAGAGGTCCTTCCTGATGAAGCTCTCCAGGACGAGACACACGAAGACAAGCCTGACATTTTTTACCCTCTCTTCATTGTCTGTCTCCGTAATAGCGAAAGCATTCATCCGTCTCTAGATTTTCTAGGCAATGGTTAGAAAAAACAACGCCCTTGTCTGGCCTTTACACCGGTGTCCACACACAAAGCACAGAATGTCCATTCCAGTGCCCGGGGTGGTGCAAACAGGGCCGTCGCTAATTTCTCTCAGCAAGCGGAGGCGATAGTGGGCGGCTTGCCTGCTCAGATAAGACCACCGAGCGATGGAGGGCCTTGCGAAGCAGCGGGAGAGCCCGGTCGGCGTACCGATGCCAAACGGCCGAAAATGTTTTGTGTGCTCACACGGAAACCTGAACTCAGCACACGGGTCATGACTCATTTCCTCAGTTGGAAAGAAAAAAGCGGGGGTGCCTCCCATGGAGCGGGAAAAACAAAGGACAACCCTTCACCCCCCCCAGACACCGACGCACCGTGACACACTGCCGAAGATAACATCTGGCCCAGAGCCCGGCGCTGGACAGGTTGTTGCTGCCAATACATCCTGCGGACATCAGGCTGAATTAAAACCAGAGCATAATATGGCAAATAACAATAACACAGGTCATCTGTGTGTGTGTGTGTGAGAGAGAGAGAGAGAGACAGAGAGAGAGAGACAGAGAGAGAGAGCGAGCAACAGTGTGCATTGAGGGTTCTTCCAGTGAGTCAGGAGCGGTCCTCTCTCTTTGGCTTTTTATTTCACACACATTAAGTGTCAGTGACGCAGCCCTTTGCTCCACGTGTTTATTTTATTTCACCGTCTGCAAGGCCACCGCTCTGGGGACATTCATCCTCTGCTTTTGTGTCTTTGTGCACCCACTGCGTCAGAGCTGCCCACAAAGAGAGGCACGCTGGAGGTTTAATTTCCAGCTCAAGGCTGTATCAAACGAATGAATGTCCTCCGTGTGTAGCCCCCCCCCCCACCCTCCATCCCGGTCACCGTTGTCGTGAGTCCAACATTCAGCTCAAGAGGAATCCGAAGAATCTTCTAGGGTGTCCTCGGACTCGCTGGGAGTCCAAGAGTAATGGCGACATTTTTCCAGACATTGGTCTAGCAGCTACCCCCAATATTGTATAAAAGGAGCCGAAAGGCCCCGCAGACCATGAGAAAAACATTTCCATTAAGCAGAGGCCTTTCCATCAAGTCAAGTACCATTAAACCAGCGAGAACCCAGTCACTCTGGACCTGGTTGATGGATGGTTGCTTGAATACAGACGTAAGCCAAATTAATTCCACTTCTATCGGTGCATATTGACACACTTGCAAGTTTCACATACTGTATGTATGTAAGAAGGTATGTATGCATGGATGTGTGTGTATTTATATACATGCATGATATGTATGTTTGCATGTACACATAAATACATATATTACATATATACAGATTGACAGCTGATGATTGCTTATGGCATGAAACTGGCTTGTACTGTCTCATGGAGAATTTACTTGACTCACTGGATTATATAAATATATACACACATATATACACATACATACACACACACATACATACACACATACATACATACATAATCAAATCAATTTTATTTGTATAGCCCAATATCACAGATTACAAATTTGCCTCATGGGGCTTAACAGCAACACAAAATCCTGTCCTTAGACCCTCTCATCGGATAAGGAACAACTCCCTAAAAAACCTTTAACAGGGAGGAAAAACAGGAAGAAACCTCAGGGAGAGCACCGGAGGAGGATCTCTCTCCCAAGACGCACAACGTGCAATGGATGTTGTGTTTACACAATACAACATTGAAAGAGGTTAACACAATTATAAGGGACTTATAACATTTATGAAATTTACATACATACATACATACACACACACACATACACACATACATAAATACATGCATATACACACATGCATACATGCATAAATACACACATACATGCATACATACATACACACACATACACACATAAATACATGCATATACACACACATACATACATGCATAAATACACACATACATACACACATGCATACATGCATAAATACATACATACACATGCATACACACATACATAAATACATACATACAGAGACACACATACATACATACGTATGTATATATACGCACATACATACATACACACATACATATGTATGTATATATACACATGCACACACACACATACATACATACATACATACATACAGTGCATCCAGGTGTGTGCCTTTCCAAATCATGTCCAATCAATTGAATTTCTACAGGTGGACTCCAATCAAGATGTAGAAACATCTCAAGGATGATCAGTGGAAACAGGATGAACCTGAGCTCAATTTTGAGAGTCATAGCAAAGGGTGTGAATACTTATGTACATGTAATATTTCAGTTTTTTATTTGTAATAAATTTGCAAAAATTTCTACCAAACCTTTTTCACTTTGTCATTATGGGGTATTGTGTGTAGACTGATGAGGAAGACAAGGAATTTAATCCATTTTGGAATAAGGCTGCAACATAACAACATGTGGGGAAAGTGAAGGGGTGTGAATACTTTCCGGATGCACTGTACATACATACACACATACACACACACACACATACACACACACATGTCCATGGTTTCACGTATTTGCACACATCTTGTCGTGTATTTACTTGTCATTATAAAATCTTCGTCTCTGTAAGTGCTGTACCTGTTCTCACCTGCTGCAGCAAAGCCCGCGTTCGCCCACATAACCTGACGAAGCGCCGTCTCACTTCGCCTTACCTTCCTCACCCTCCTCCTCTTCTTCAACACGTACCGCAGTGTGAGTGCAGGACGAGCAAGAGTCCAGGTGGAGTCCAACTGTTCCTCGACAGAGACACCAGGCCGGCCGTGTTGGTTCCCCCTCTCCAGCAGCAACAGGGTTAATCACACCCATATGGTACACCGAGAGGCTCGCTCCAATGCTGCTGTGGGCCAACAGGAGAGGGGAGGGGAGGGGGGAGGGAGGGGAGGGAAGGGTGGAGGCAGAAACAGAAGGGAGAGCCCAGGGGGGGGGGGGGATTTGCAGACCTCAAAACACCTGCACTGGGTCACTCGATTTCGACCTGAGCAGCATCAGAGCTCCATTATGACGACGACGACGACGACAGGACGGACGGACCGACATCTTCATCACATCCTCATCGTCATCCGCTCGCGGCGGACGGATGCGCTGCGTGCGTAAAGTTTTGGAGAGGAGCGGAACGAGGAGCAGTGTTCCGGGATCCACCGCCGCGGACAGCCGGAGCCGAGTCCATTTCCCTCCAGCCTCCGGACCGCCGCCACACGGTGCGCAGAACCCACCCGCCCGGCCGCGGCGTCCGCGCGCGCGCTCGTCGGATTTATCCGCTGCGTCGAAAGTTTGAAAGGCTTCCTCCTCCTTCTTCTTCTTCACCTTCTTCTTCTTCTTCTTCTCATCCGACGACGAGGTGTTTTAAAACGCACGGAATGCGCCGATAATATCTGGCACGGTTTGGATCTCCAACATCGGAAAAAGTAAAAAAAAAAAACAAACAAAAAAACAACAAAAGCAAAAAGGTAGGACAACTTACTTTGTGGCTTCCATTTCCCCCCCAAACCAACTTCTTATCCATGTCAGTAACACCCATAAACTGTTGTGCTGGGTTAATACTGGTGTGGTGCCTTCCCGTCCGCACAATAATCTGTACTGAGGGTAATGAGTCAGGCATCGCCCTTATTTGGAGGGGAGTAGAGGCCAATAAACCACGGCCCGTTGCAGAACTGGGTTCTATCCGTTTCTATTGGCAGCTGATTCACCAGCAAATGATCAGTATGTTAAGCAATGAGTAATGCGCACCGGGGGTTTGGGAAGTAGTAATGCACAAACAGAAAGACGAATCCCACCGAGGAGGTGAACTAATAACGTATCATCATCATCACTACACGGTAAATACCAGTATATATCGGTAAATACCAGTATATATCGGTATATATCGGTAAATGCCATTATATATCGGTAAATACCGGTATATATCGGTAAATACCAGTATATATCGGTAAATACCAGTATATATCGGTAAACACCAGTAGATATCGGTAAATACCAGTATATATCGGTAAACACCAGTATATATAGGTAAACACCAGTATATATCGGTAAATACCAGTATATATCGGCATATATCGGTAAATACCAGTAATGATCGCTATATATCGGTATACATCATCGGCGTATGATGGTATGATGTGTGTGTGTGTGTGTTTGAGTGGCTGTTGCAGCTAGAAAAGCGCCGTACAAAATGCAGCTTGATTGATTGATGATCGATCGCTGTTACTACAGACATGTTATTTCCGTCATTCTGGTCGGGTTTTTGTTGGGACCTCGTCAGATTGTGCAAAGGTGTAAATGAATGCACGACACTTCAGGCTGCTTGCTTCCCATTTCTCCCCTGTGGGGACTGCCTATGGGCAAAGCACACCTTCGGGGGGGAATTTAATGGACGCTATGGGCTCAGCTTTTAGTGTTCATAATTTATATGGGATCCTGTGCAGCTGAGTGCAGATGCATAATGAATGCTTTAGTTAAAGTTGGACAGTTAGGCTCCCTTTCAACACCCTCCGTCTGTCTGTCTTTCTGTCTGTCTGTCAGAAACTCTTTTGTGTTGGACCCATACCTGTTTCTCTTAACTGTCCTGTCCTCAGCATGGACACTTTAAAACTCAATGTGCTGTACTGAGAGAGAGAGAGAGAGAGAGAGAGAGAGAGAGAGAGAGAGAGAGAGAGAGAGAGAGAGAGAGAGAGAGAGAGAGAGGAGAAGAGAGCATACCAATAAAATATAAAGAGCAAGTCGGCACAACAAATAATGGGCGGCTTGTTCGGAACATTAAATTACGGTGCATGCTTTGCCTTTTTTTTCTTTCTTTCTTTGCACTCAACCTTCCCTACATTTGTGCTCTAAATAAAGAAATGGCTGTCACGTTATCCAGAACAGGTGTGCAGATTTGGATATCATTCTTTCCTTCCAAACCATACATCTTGGCTCAAAAGGCTGCATGCCAAACTTCTGATCATAGAGATCAGAGACAGTAAAGAGGCTCCAGACAGAGACAGACAGAGACAGAGAGAGAGAGAACAGAGACAGAGAGAGAGAGAGAGAGAGAGAGAGAGAGAGAACACAGAGAGAACAGAGACAGACACAGAAAGAGAAAGAGAGCGAAAGACAGAGAGAAAGACAGAACAAGAGAGACAGAGAGAGAGAGTGGCAGAGCGTGAGAAAGAGAGAGAGCAAGACAGAACGAAAAAGAGGGAAGGAGGGAGAGGGTGAGCAAGAGACAGACAGAGAGACAGCGAAAGAGAGAGGGAGAGAGAGTGAGTCTTGCTCTCTCTTCTTTTTTTCTGTCTCATATTTCTCATGGGGCACTATGTAATAATAGTTCATACATTTTTTTTCCCTTTTTGTCCAGATTTAGATCTCTGTGGTCTACCTGCATGACTGTTACCATGACAGCAGCTGGATCCCGGCTCCTCCTGTTGGCCTTGTGTGTTTATTGTGGCTCGGGCCTCCAGCAGTCCGCGCCGCGGGTTCGTCTGTCCTTCAAAGGTGAGCTGCTACACATGAACCGGGACTCATCTGTCAGCCAGGACTGTTGTAACTCTCTGCTCTGTACCAGCTCTTCTGCTTCCACTATACCAGCTGTTCTGCTTCCACTATACCAGCTCGCCTGCTTCCTCTATACTAGCTCTTCTGATTCTTCTGTACCAGCTCGTCTGCTTCCACTATACTAGCTCTTCTGCTTCTTCTGTACCAGCTCGTCTGCTTCCACTATACTAGCTCTTCTGCTTCCACTATACCAGCTGTTCTGCTTCCACTATACCAGCTCGCCTGCTTCCTCTATACTAGCTCTTCTGCTTCTTCTGTACCAGCTCTTCTGCTTCCACTATACTAGCTCTTCTGCTTCCACTATACCAGCTCTTCTGCTTCCACTTTACCAGCTCGCCTGCTTCCTCTATACTAGCTCTTCTGCTTCCTCTATACTAGCTCGTCTGCTTCCTCTATACCAGTGCTTCTGCTTCCTTTATACTAGCTCTTCTGTTTCCTCTATACCAGCTCTTCTGCATCCTCTATACCAGCTCTTCTGCGTCCTCTGTACCAGTGCTTCTGCTTCCTCTATACTAGCTCGTCTGCTTCCTCTATACCAGTGCTTCTGCTTCCTTTATACTAGCTCTTCTGCATCCTCTATACCAGCTCTTCTGCTTCCTCTGTACCTGCTCTTCTGCTTCCTCTGTACCTGCGCTTCTGCTTCTTCTATACCAGCTCTTCTGCTTCTTCTATACCAGCTCGTCTGCTTCCTCTATACTAGCTCGTCTGTTTCCTCTATACCAGCTCTTCTGCTTCCTCTATACTAGCTCGTCTGCTTCCTCTATACCAGTGCTTCTGCTTCCTTTATACTAGCTCTTCTGTTTCCTCTATACCAGCTCTTCTGCATCCTCTATACCAGCTCTTCTGCGTCCTCTGTACCAGTGCTTCTGCTTCCTCTATACTAGCTCGTCTGCTTCCTCTATACCAGTGCTTCTGCTTCCTTTATACTAGCTCTTCTGTTTCCTCTATACCAGCTCTTCTGCATCCTCTGTACCAGTGCTTCTGCTTCCTCTATACTAGCTCTTCTGCTTCTTCTATACTAGCTCGTCTGCTTCTTCTATACTAGCTCGTCTGCTTCTTCTAAACCAGCTCTTCTGCTTCCTTTATACTAGCTCTTCTGCATCCTCTATACCAGCTCTTCTGCTTCCTCTGTACCTGCTCTTCTGCTTCCTCTGTACCTGCGCTTCTGCTTCTTCTATACCAGCTCTTCTGCTTCTTCTATACCAGCTCGTCTGCTTCCTCTATACTAGCTCGTCTGTTTCCTCTATACCAGCTCTTCTGCTTCCTTTATACTAGCTTTTCTGTTTCCTCTATACCAGCTCTTCTGCTTTCTCTGTACCAGCTCTTCTGCATCCTCTATACCAGCTCTTCTGCTTCCTCTGTGCCAGCTCTTCTGCTTCCTCTGTACCTGCGCTTCTGCTTCTTCTATAATATGTCTTCTGCTTCTTCTATACCAGCTCGTCTGCTTCCTCTATACTAGCTCGTCTGTTTCCTCTATACCAGCTCTTCTGCTTCCTTTATACTAGCTTTTCTGTTTCCTCTATACCAGCTCTTCTGCTTTCTCTGTACCAGCTCTTCTGCATCCTCTATACCAGCTCTTCTGCTTCCTCTGTGCCAGCTCTTCTGCTTCCTCTGTACCTGCGCTTCTGCTTCTTCTATAATATGTCTTCTGCTTCTTCTATACCAGCTCGTCTGCTTCCTCTATACTAGCTCGCCTGCTTCCTCTATACCAGCTCTTCTGCTTCCTTTATACTAGCTTTTCTGTTTCCTCTATACCAGCTCTTCTGCTTCCTTTATACTAGCTTTTCTGTTTCCTTTATACCAGCTCTTCTGTCCTCTGTACCAGCTTTTCTGTGTCCTCTATACCAGCTCTTCTGCTTCCTCTATACCAGCTCTTCTGTCCTCTGTACCAGCTTTTCTGTGTCCTCTATACCAGCTCTTCTGCTTCCTCTATACCAGCTCTTCTGCTTCCTTTATACTAGCTTTTCTGTTTCCTCTATACCAGCTCTTCTGCTTCCTTTATACTAGCTTTTCTGTTTCCTCTATACCAGCTCTTCTGTCCTCTGTACCAGCTTTTCTGTGTCCTCTATACCAGCTCTTCTGCTTCCTCTATACCAGCTCTTCTGCTTCCTCTCTACCAGCTCTTCTGTGTCCTCTGTACCGGCTTATTCTGTGTCCTCTATACCAGCTCTTCTGCTTCCTCTATACCTGCTTTTATTTTCTTTATACCAGCTCTTCTTCGGCCTCTGTACCAGCTCTTCTGCTTCTTCTATACCAGTTCTTCTGTTTCCTCTTAGTCGCTCACATCCGATCACACACACGCATGCACGCACACACCGGTTAGCGTTTCCTCTTTTTACATATGTTAAGAGTGTATTTCCTGTTTTATGTCAGACTGGACCGGCAGAAAACAAAAGGTGGATGTTACGTGTGAGGGTTTACAAGCATTGCCCTTCGAATAACTTGCTACCCACCACACCCTAAACTGCCCCCCCCCAATGTGAACATATCTGCCCCTTCTTCTCCGCACATGGACGTGGTCACGTGGTCACAATGAGGAAACAGCTGAGATTTGAGACTGAACCATATTGAATGGGGGCAAAACGATACTTGTTTTTTTTTAATCATGTTTATTGGCATTTACAATTTTAGTATATACATGTCATGTATTGAATAATTTAACACAATAAACCCCCCACCTCCCGACATTCCCAAATCCTCAAGGGGAAATACAGATTTAAGAAATAAGGAAATTACATACAATTAAATGGAAGACCAAAAAAAAAAAGTCAAGAAAAATAAATAATCAGCATGGTTCACTTAGACACACAAAAACCTCTGGGTTTACAGTCTGTACTAGTTGGGCCGTTCCTGACTCGAGTCCAGAGGCCTCCCGGTCTGTTGTACTGGTTAAAGTGTCACAGTGAGTCAGAAGAGGCATCCGGACCTTCTAGAACTTGTCCCTGTTGCCCCTTCAGATAAACTTGATCTTTTCCATCTTGAGATGAAACACAATATCCCTGATCCATCTGACATGGGATGGGGCTCTCCAGTTCTTCCATTTTAAGAGTATTAGGCGCCGAGCTCGGAATGCAGTAAAGGCCACCAATTCATACGTGTTAGATGGCCAGTCACAGTCTTCCGGTCTCACGCCAAGTATGGCAATTACATTTTTTTTAAAACTACGATGCAGCTGCCGAGACGTGTCAACGCACGCCGAGGCAGATGGCGTCAGTCAATCCGTTTCTGTAGGCGTTCGGGATTTTCCTGTGTTGTCCTCTGCCCCCCCCCCCCCCCCGTCCTCCTCTAGCTGTAAAGGTTGAGATTCATATTACAAATACCTGGACGACCCCTCTGGTCCACCGAAACAATGCAGGAATCATTGCTGCTGTTTAAAAAAAACCTGTGATGTCACTTCTACGTTGTCACGAGTTCACATGAACACACACACACACACACACACACACACACACACACACACACACACACACACACACACACACACACACACACACACACACACACACGCACGCACACATGCCACCCCTCACCTGAGGTACCTGTAAATAAGGAGCTGGAGGGATGATTCAGATGTACGCTATGCTTCTCATGTGGCTTCGAGTCAAGTTTTTCTCACCTTGTCAGGTTGAGGCAGTGTCAGCAGGTCTGCTGCCCTGTCTTGTCTCACCACAACACGATAACAGTTTTGAATTTACGCCATCCTTCACCTCAGAAGAAGGCACTTGAAGTGGGATCAGGGAATGCTGTATCACATGACAAAGTCAAATGTCGCAGTATTTTTTACTGAATACCTCACTATCGATGATGTGACGATGTTTTACGGGTGATTACTGGCGCTGTCATTAGATACCGGCACACAGCGGACATGCTGGGAACTGATCACTGGCGCTGTGCATGTGATGAACAAGCCGGTGGAGATGTTCAGTGTTCATTTCGCTCAGTCGCTTTACTGTGGTGCATCCTGTAAGACCAGGGAACATCTAAGTTATATCACTGTACTACCAGAACCACAATCCCAGATCCCGTCTGGTCTCAAATCACAGTATTGATATTATATTGATATGTAGCGTGGTTGTATAGTGCTCATTATGTCCATCGGGCACCACACAGGTGTGATGTCAACAGATCCATCCATCCATCCACAGTGTTGGAAGGGTTACTTTTAAAATGTTCTCCGCTACAGATTACAGAATACATGTCACGAAATGTGATTTGTAACGTATTCCGTTAGATTACTCAATGTGAGTAACGTATTCTAAATACTTTGGATTACTCTCTTACATTTTGTGTAACAGTATATGCAGCATTCACACAATACTGCTTACTTGAGTAGGCTGTTCTGCTTCTTCTATTGCACCAACTGGCTGAAGGCCTTTGAGTCACCTTAAATATATATTAACAAACCCAGAAGAGTCTGTAAACACAAAAGAGCTATGAGTTTTTTATCTGGTAAAAAAAGAAATTAGAAAGAAGGAAAGAAGAGAACTTTTCCATGCCCTTTTCTTTATTCCCATAGCTGTTAGGATGAAAAACCTTAGACAGAGATGAAAATATAGCCTTCCGTTTTACTGAATTTACTGTTGAACTAACATTTAGGTGTCGCTTTCGCTGCATTTTGTGTGGCAATCTTCCTAAAATAAGAATGGCACCAAAGAGAAAAAAATTAAGGAATCCATTAATTTCAAGAATGTAACTGTATTCTGAATACCATACATTTAAATTGTAACTGTATATGAATACAGTCACTCATATTTTGTATTCTAAATACGTGACGCCGTTACAGGTATTCCGTTACTCCCTAACACTGTCCATCCATTATCCAAACAGCTTGTCCTGCTCTCAGGGTCGTGGGGATGCTGGAGCCGATCCCAGCAGAGCCACTGGGTGGCAGGCGGGGAGACACCCTGGACAGGCCGCCAGGCCATCACAGGGCCGATTATTATCGATCCGATATCTGATTATTATCAGCCATCCTATACAACTAAAACGAGTCGTGTACGTGTGGACTCATTATATATATTATATACATTACACACACAATATATATATATATACACACACATTATATATACTCATTGTATAGGCCGGTGGTACAGTTTGTTGTTGCTAGACGGCAGTTGCAGTGAATTTTTGGCACTAATCCTCTCCAGTAAACAGCTTACTGCAGGCCGCCGCGGAGTATGCGAGCAGTGTGCAGGCAGCACGAACATTAAAAGTCTGCAGAAATCCATGCAGCTGTTTCTTTGCTCTTCACACGCCTGCTCTTGTACATCCAGCGGCCCTTCAAGGCTCCACTGACCTTCACATCATTAGAAGAAGCTCTCTTATCCTTCTCCCTCGACGGACAATTAACACATGAGAAGCGCTGACTTGTGAGCTTTTCGGCGGGATCTGGCGGATAATGGTGTCTGCATCGATCTGCTTAGACCTCCATCAACCCCCACCCCCACCCCCGCACTCCCCCCTAATTCCAAGAAAAGGCGGACAAAAAAGAAAGTTGGATTTACTCTCCGGCTCATTCTGAGAATTTATTGTTCATTGTTTGTGACAGCGACACTCTTTGTTCCCCGAGGGCGCCTGTGGAGGACTTTTTTCTTTTTTTTCTGAGAGGGGAGGGGAGGGGAGGGGAGGGGAGGGTGTGCATGTGACTAATTTGAACGAATGTGCCTGCTTTGGTGATTTGGTCTGGGGTACCAGAGGCCTTGCAGAGCATGGGGGGCTCGTACCTCAGCCTCCTCCGTCTCTGTGAAACTTTATTGTCAGTGGTGCACACACACACACACACACACACAGACACACACACATACACACACACCATGTCAGCCTATACTTGTGGGGACCCCTCATTGACTACATTCATTCCTGAGCCCTAACCTCAACCATCATAACTATATGTCTAACCCTAACCTTAACCTTAACCTTAACCTGATCCTAATTCTAACCTTAACCCTTATTTTAACCTAATCCTAATTCTAACCCTTACCCTTACCTTAATCTGACTCTAACCCTAACCCTAACCTTAACCTTAACCTTAACCTGATCCTAATTCTAACCTTAACCCTTACTTTAACCTAATCCTAACCCTTACCCTTACCATAATCTGAACCTAATCCTAACCCTTACCTTAACCTAATTCTAACCTTAACCTTTACCCTAACCACTGAAAGTTGAATCAGTTCATCTGAACACATTTATTGATAAACATTTATTTCCTTACCTGGATTATTGAGCATGCATAAAGACATGTTACCCTAACCTTAACCTTAACCTTAACCTTAACCTAATTTTAACCCTAAAACCAAGACCCTTTCCCTCACGGACATCCATGAAATGTCCCCACAAGATTGGTGGTTTCAGGTTTTTCTATCCAAATGAGGACCAAATGTTCCCATTTGGATAGAAAACATGTTACACACACACACACACACACACACACACACACAAAATATTTACTGATTCTCGTTTCAGCGTTAATATGAAGAGACAGAACTATTGGCCTTGCCACAGAGTAAAACACGCCAGTAATTGAGGCCATCTTTCAGGCGCTGGCGTTTACTCAACGGAGTCGGTATCTCTGCATCTTCAGATAGTTGTCGTGTTGCAGTATACACAAGCCTCTGGTTGCGCAACTGAAGCGCCACACTCGGACACACGAAAAAAATTCCTTTACAATGTTGACATGGGGATTTGACACGGGGGGGGGGGGGGGTTGAGCGCTTTGTGGATGTTTACCTGATGATGGCAGAACATTGTTTAGCTATTTGTGGATGATAGAGATGTGTATAGGGGTGTGGTGCTGCTACTTTTAGCCCCGCGCTGTGAAGCCACACCAGCCAAGAGGAGCTTGGCCAGAGCCTTGTTATCCTGTGTTTACCTCTCAGGAACAGAGCCGGACCTCGTCCCACCTCTGAACCCCCCCCCCCCCCCCGTCCCGCATCAGCCGGAGATCCGATAGTGCAGCTTATTTTAGTGACACGTTGGAGTACATCCTGTTAGCGTTGACCTCGGGCAGAGGATGACGCTTTGATGTAAATAGAGGTGGGCTTCCTCTTGCTGGCTGGTAAAGCCGGCCTCCGTATCTCTCTGCCGTCTATTCTGGGATGGTAAACCTGCTGTTGTTCACATGTCGGACCCGGGGCCGTGACATAGGTCACATGATCATCGCCAAGGCGTTACGTGTCACTTCCATCCATCCATCATCCAAACCGCTTATCCTGCTCTCAGGGTCGCAGGGATGCTGGAGCCTATCCCAGCAGTCACTGGGCGGCAGGCGGGGAGACACCCAGGACAGACCGCCAGGCCATCACAGGACCCCCCCCCCCCACACACACACACACACATTCACACCTAGGGACAATTTAGTACAGCCAATTCACCTGATCTACATGTCTTTGTACTTTGGTCTATGGACCCGGGGTAGTCCAACCTTGGGGGTCGTCCCGGGTCGTCCTCAGTGTGGAGTTTGCATGTTCTCCCCGTGTCTGCGTGGGTTTCCGCCAGGTGCTCCGGTTTCCTCCCACAGTCCAAAGACATGTGTCACTTGCTAGAGGAAAAGAAGGAAATCCACGCTGTAGTGCTCCATGCTGCCCCCCCCCCTTTTCTCCCCAATTGTACCTGGCCAATCACCCCACTCTTCCAAGCCGTCCCGGTCTCTGCTCCACCCCCTCTGCCGATCTGGGGAGGGCTGCAGGCTACCACATGCCTCCTCCGATGCATGTGGAGTCACCAGCCGCTTCGTTTCACCCGACAGGGAGGAGTTTCACCAGGAGGACGTAGCTCATGGGAGGATCACGCTATTCGCCCCAGTTCCCCCTCCTCCCCAAACAGGCGCCCCGACTGACCAGAGGTGGTGCTAGTGCAGCGACCAGGATACGTACCCACATCCGGCTTCCCACCAGCAGACATGGCCAATTGTGTCTGTAAGGACTCCCAACCCAGCCAGAGGTAACGCGGGGATTCGAACCGCCCATCCCTGTGTTGGTAGGCAACGGAATAGACCGCTATGCTACCCGGACGCCCCCATGCTGTTTAACCCACCACCGTTTCAGCCCAAATCCTTCATCTGCATCTTGTACAGAAAGCAAAGTCACATCACTTTACGCTGTACCAACACCAGCCGTCAGTTATTTAAACAGGGTGTCAGTAGTGACTAACACACGTGGGGCAACAGTGTTCAGCAGAACATCGATTCAAAAAGGACGTCATAATCAAGACCCAGTCTCCCCACCAAATTTATGAATAGTCCCCTGTATGAATAAGGAAGCCGGGACCCAAAGGCCAACTTTAGTAGTGTAAATATTTGAGATTAGATTCTACGTTAAAGCCGTGTGTACTTAGGCAGCGGATATAAAAACACTTCCTTTCGAGATAATAAACCTGTATTTATTTCCTGACGTGTCACATAGATCTGATTTAGGTCTTTATGAATGTGAATTTCTGTAATTGTTTTGTTCATTGAGTGTACTCCGGTGGAATTAGGCTGGAATTTAAAACGCTTCAAGATTAGCTATATTTAGTCACCTATTTTAAAGAAATAAGTAGGAATGGTGCTTATCCAGGGACTTTGAGGCTGAACTCGGGGAATAATACATAGAAATATCTAGAATAGAGTGAAGGCCAATTATCCCCCCGCTGTACTTAGATATGATTGTGTAGATGGATGATGGTGTTAAACTGGTGAGGAAGGCGTAGGTCATGTTGAGTGCCATGCAGAGTGCACTTACTCAAATAAAATTCTAAAATTTGGGGGGGAACATTGTGTGAAACGGATGAAGGGTAATGCTTTCCGCTTGGACATGTCTTATCAGTTGATGCTCCATTGAACACAACCGAACACGACCCTGATCTGAAGAATCGACTCAAGACTTCCAGGGACCGCGGAACCCTAGGGGCCGGCCTCGTTTTTCCTCAAGTTCCAGTTCAAGGCATTTAGTGCCGTGAACTCAATCAGGCAGTCAGAGCGCATGAAATATTGAGATCTTAAAAGCGAATTTGTCCCTTTAAGCGTTTAAAGTGCAGGCACTATAGGGAAGGAGCCGTGTATGCAGAATCCGAGAGTCAAGTTGTGGAGAAATATGCTCCCCCCTGCTGGAAATGAAAGTCTGTTTGGTTCTTCTCAAAACACTGAAGGCAATTATTGCTGTGCTGCAAAACATGTTTTTACACATTAACAGGAACTCGTGATGTCATAGATGTGAAGCACTACTGTTGTGTGACTTTGCTGTAAGCAGAACAATACAGGATCTTTGTCTTACGTTTGTAATTGGTCTACTATTGACCGCACATTTTCAGTTCAGCTAATGCTGCATATTATTTTGCATCATGTCCCGTTTGGAGGCTTAACATTGTGGGAAAAGGGGTGCAACACTTTCTCGAGGCCGAGTGAGTCTAACTATTGATGACGTTTCGGTCTCATGTTCTTTATCTGATGAAGGTCATGCTGAAGGTCACGAGACCAAAGATAGACTTGATTGGCCTTGAGAAAGTGTTGCACCCCTTTTCTCATTTTGGACTTCTTTAACTTCTGCCCCACTTCTCGTGATATTTCATTTGCTTGGGTGCTTCACATTTATGTTGTGAAATAGCCGCTTTGGCACCAGTTCAACAGAGCTACAGTTAGCTCAGCTGAATCATGCTTTTAGCTAACCAACAACCCAGAAAAGCAAGCTGACACATCAGAACCACTTATAAATATTTATCAAAAGAATGATTTGTTTGAGCAGGTGACAGAGAATGTTTTGCTTACATCTCTGTCGATGGAGTTTCTGTGAAATCCTACCTTGAATGAAACCACATGGACAATACCAAGTGATAGAATATGAGGGAGCGGCTGAGAGAGAACAGGGGTGGGGATGCAGAAAAAATATATCTGACCAATGTTCTTACCAATTAAAATTATAATCTTGATTTAAAAAAAGGACGAAATCTTTGACGTCTTATGACAGCATATATCTTTTGATGAGCTCACTAGCACATTTTGCTCATGAGGTGCTTTGCATTTGAAACGTGTTTTTGCGTGTCAACACATCTGTTCATATCTGTCCTTTCTCCGTCCTCGCAGAGCTGCTGGACACACGGGCAGCGCGGCCCTTCAGTTTCTCGTTCAACACCAGTGACTACCGCATCCTGCTGATGGATCAGGACCAGGGCCGTCTCTACCTGGGCAGCCGGGAGTACCTGGTGGCCCTGGACATGCACAACGTCAACAAGGAGCCACTCATTGTATGTACAAAACACTGCCTAACTTACATTTTCTTGTACTTTTAGTACATTGTGGTATCTGGTATTCCATTACAACTCACTGGATCAGCAGTATAAAATCTACAATAATCATACATTACCATGTCATTGACTGAGTAGCTGTGCTTGCTCTCATGACAGATCCATTGGCCGGCGTCCGCAAAGAGAAAGGGTGAATGTCAGATGACTGGAAAGGGACGGCAGGTGGGATGGAGGTTTTCACAGCTGGTGTTTTCTGATTCAGAGATAAAGCGATAATTCTTTGCAATATTTGAATTCCATTCATCTTACGACATCTTGTTCACCCAGGGGGAATGTGCCAACTTTGTGCGGTTGATCGAGCCATGGAACCGCACCCACCTCTACACCTGTGGGACGGGAGCCTACCAACCCATCTGCACCTTCATCAACAGAGGCTGGAGGGCGGAGGTGAGTGCCAATTATGATAGGCTTTTGAAAAAACGAAGAGCCCTGAGGCAACGAGGCAATGAGGCAACGAGGCATGCTTTGTCCTGCTGAATATTTCAAGGCCACAAACTGGGACACAGATCTGTTGATTGTTTCTCCACGAGTCCCTTGTGACGCTTTAGCCGTCTATTTTTACTCCTCTTTTAATGCGTTTCTGCAGGACTACCTGTTTCGGCTGGTCCCAGGGTATGTGGATTCAGGGAAAGGAAAATGTTCCTATGATCCCAACCAGGAGAACATAGCTGTTTTAATCAGTAAGATTCTCTACATCCATCTGTTTATCTGTCTATCTGTATACCTACCTACCTACCTACCTGCCACCTACCTATCTACCTAACTGCCAGCTACTTACCTACCTATCTACCTGCCACCTACCGACCGACCGACCGACTAACCTACCTACCTAAATCTGACTTTGTGATATTTTTGTGTTTTTTTTGCGATATTTGTGATGTTAAAGAAAATACAGGGGTTATGTAATTTCACCCAATATATGCAGTTTTTAACTTTAATAGCTTCATTTGTTTAGAATTAACCACTCTATTAATGATTCAAGTGATTTTAGGGAGGAAGGATTATTGATATTCTGGTTGACTCCACGTGACACCATTGTATTCAGCTCATACTCATCCATCGGTCCGGGCTGGTCCTTCATCAACACAGTATTTATTATTCACTTTTCCTATCCTTAAAGAAACGACTTGGTCTGTGGATGAGTGAATGAGTGAGAGAAGGCTGGTGTCTGGAAAGGATTCAGGAGATTCCAGCGGGTTTCACATCACTGCCCTCCAGTTTAACACATTACAGTACACTTAAAAGCTGCAACATCACTTAAGGGAATGAACATGACCAAATAGATCATTTAACGCTTTACTGCCAAAACACCAGCCTCCCAAATGACAAACTTCTTTTAAAATGGCCAAAATTAGAAAAGAAATAAACAGTAGCTGTATGTCACAGAAGGTTGACTCGGTTCATCTGGACACAACGTTTACTGATAGACACGTTTCATCATCACCTAAGTGACCTCTTCAGTCACAGCTGACTCAGCACGGAGTCATCCTGCTGTGATTTTCTTCCCTGGGTTACTGAGCGTCAAGACGAGTGGCTGAACATCCGTTTCCAGAATGTTGCCCCTAAAACAAACACAGCTATAAACCTCTGTGAAATCACCTCGCTAGTTTTCATTTTCTATCAACCAAGCAGTGAAAAGGTTTTATTTTAACATGACTGATGGGCCCTATCTATCTATCTATCTATCTATCTATCTATCTATCTATCTATCTATCTATCTATCTATCTATCTATCTATCTATCTATCTATCTATCTATCTATCTATCTATCTGTCTATCTGTCTGTCTGTCTGTCTGTCTGTCTGTCTGTCTGTCTGTCTGTCCGTCCGTCCGTCCGTCCGTCCGTCCGTCCGTCCGTCTGAGATCTGAAAAATGGGGCTTTTGTACGTCCATTAAAACAACTCCTTGCATTGTTGCAGATGGGAACCTTTACGCTGGAGTTCACATTGACTTCATGAGCACGGACGCGGCTCTCTTTAGGACCATGGGGGGACGAACAGCCATCCGGACAGAGCAATACGACTCCAGGTGGCTCAACGGTGAGTTAAGTACCTGTCAGACGCCATTTATCTTACATGATGTGCATTACCCCCCCCCCCCCACCTCATCTCTCTCTTTCTTCTCCTCTCTCACAGAGCCCGTGTTTGTTCAGATCAGACAGATCCCAGACAGCGCTGAGAGGAACGACGACAAGCTCTACTTCTTCTTCCGGGAGAAGAGTCTGGATTCGGGTGGGGGGGCGAGCCCCAGCATCCTCGCCCGGGTGGGAAGAGTGTGTCTGGTGAGAACAACACAAAGACCCCGTTTACACTTGTTTTTAAAAAAAAAATTTTTTTTTTGCAGTCGGATCACAAGTGGACCGCACTAAATACAAGTGCAAACGACCACCAAAACGCTTCGTGAAGTGGTTACTCAAACCAGTTGCCAAGGTGGTCTGGGACGCATTTGACCACATATCTTTTGTAGCGTAAATGCTAATGCGTCCTGATGCGTCCTCGACAAGGACGTAACAGGAAATCTTCTTCTTCTTCGTCGGAGTAATGAAATCGGATCACAAGTGGTCAGCAGGACGCATTTGGAGATGCATGACAGACACAGGTGTAAACGGCGATGTGTCTCGCGGTCCACGTGTGATCCGATCGCCCAAAACACATTTTAAAACCAAGTGTAAACAGAGTCAGAGATAATAACGTCCCCATTATGTGTAGCCGTGTTTGTGTTGCTTGCTATCTTAAGTGTGGTTGAGGTTGTTAACACTGAGCAATTAAAAAAGATAAATGGTCCATAAACCAGTCAGCTAAATTACCAAACAAAGGGCGATGTGTTGGGAGGAGAGAGAGAGGTTTGGCACCCTGTTATGAGGATAAAAAAAAGTCCAAAACAAAGAAGGCTAAGGCATTTTGGTTATTCCATCATTAGTCTATGCACATGCATTTATAAAAGATGCCCTCGGGATATTGGCACTTAGAGCGGAGGGCCCCGTTTCAAGCAGCAGGGAAGAAAGAACACGACGGAGGGATCAAAAAGGATAAACAGTATTGACACGGGGATGAAACCCTCATGCACCAGCATGTTAAAAAAAACACCCATACTAGGAACTTCCCAAAACCACCATGAACCCAGAATGAAACCAAATGAATGCAGTTTCAAAGCTCCATATGTAAGGAATGGCCTTATGTGTTAGCATGACTGCATATAGTACTGGCCAACATGAGGATACTACCATCACAATAATCATAGGGAATTTCACACAAGATCAATATATATCACGATATACATATGTACATATACATACATGCATATCTCCAGTAAAGATTTGCTTAAAGCTAATAATGTTCATTTCTGTGAGGTTGCAACTCTTTAAAAACTGAAGAGAACCCATGGGAATGCATCAAAAATAATAGCATATTCTTTGGGTGTGATTGGTATCTTACATTTTTGAAGAAATTCTGAATATGACAGTAACTCACCGTTTCTACTTAACAACTGACCAACTAGTAAAATTCTGTTGTCAAACCAGGAGCGATAAAACAGGGGTTTATTTTTGTGTAAAATGTCCTTATTATCTATGAGGACTGAAATTGTGTTTATATACCAATATGGCACGGTGGCGCAGTGGTTAGTGCGGTCAGAAGGTCCTGGGTTTGAGCCCTGGGGTAGTCCGACCTTGGGGGTCGTCCCGGGTCGTCCTCTGTGTGGAGTTTGCATGTTCTCCCCGTGTCTGCGTGGGTTTCCTCCGGGTGCTCCAGTTTCCTCCCACAGTCCAAAGACATGTAGGTCAGGTGAAGCGGCCGTACTAAACTGTCCCTAGGTGTGTGTGTGTGTGTGTGTGTGTGTGTGTGTGTGGGCCCTGTGATGGACTGGCGGCCTGTCCAGGGTGTCTCCCCGCCTGGTGCCTAATGACTGCTGGGATAGGCTCCAGCATGCCGTGACCCTGAGAGCAGGATAAGCGGCTTGGATAATGGATGGATATACATATGTTTAAGTTTGCAACTGCGGTTCATCATATTGAACTGTTTGGTAATGGAAAGTATGATATCAAACCAAAGCTAATTTCTAAATAATACGCCTTCAAGTATTTCAGACCTCATTGTGGGAGAATTCTCAGGTAACAGATTCTGGGTGTCATTAATTCAGACAACAAAATCCTGCATCACGATGTGACACCATCCGAATTACACCCCGACACAACACTGTTTTGGAAGAGGACACATGATAATGTTGAATTCTTGCCCAGTCTTAACTGTGTTCCTCTGACCAGAATGATGAGGGCGGCCAGAAGTCACTGCTCAACCGTTGGACCACGTTTCTCAAGGCTCGCCTTATCTGCTCCGTGATAGGAGAAGATGGAGTGGAGACGCCGTTCGATGAACTGAGTAGGGCGACAAAAAACTACCCCAGATTGTATTTTAATTGAAAGTGCCTCCGCTGGCGTGTTATTGATCATGCCCTTCTATCGTTCTGGTTTCAGGGGATGTCTTCATTCAGCCCACGCAGGACGAGAGAAACCCTATTGTGTATGCTCTCTTCACCACGGCGGGGTGAGCCCATCCTGGATGCTTCTGATACACCATGTCGTAGGCCTTTACTAAACCTCCCCCAAGCTCAGATCTGATCTACATTTTGTAGACACCTGCAGTATAGCATTGATTTTCCCCGTCTTTGTACCGGGACTAAATCCCTTTATCCTCTCACGCTTGTTTTTTTTCCAGCTCTGTGTTCAAGGGATCAGCAGTCTGCGTGTACTCTATGGCCGACATTCGCAATGTTTTCAACGGACCCTTTGCCCATAAACACGGCCATAATTACCACTGGACAGAGTACACGGGCAAAATCCCCTTCCCTCGGCCTGGAACCGTACGTTTCACTCACCTTCGACGTAATGTGTTCACAAGCAAACCAGCCAAGCGAACCAAACCAGATCCAACCGATCTTTTAGTTGCCCACAGGGGTACCTGCTGTCTGGGAGGCTTTTTACACCTAAGTAGTGAATGGTGAACGCTTAGTGCATTTTCATATGACACATTTATGAAGTAAAGACTGTTGCATTGCTTTCCATTAATGTCAAATATGTTATCGCTGTTATTGATGGGTTGTTTTTTATTGGTCATGGCAGCAGCTGGTTTTATGTGAATTGGCCCTAGAGCTGGTTGTCACCCCTTCCTTTCTCTCATTGTCATGATATTCAGTGTTTACCCTGACTATCAATAATGTATGTGTCCGTGGTTAGAATAGTACGACGAAGGTGAAGGGCATAAAGGCGTGCTCTCCCCCCATCCTCCTATAATAGATAGATCAATAAAAATGTAAAAAAGAAAAATCTCCTGGGGCGTCCGGGTAGCACAGCGGACTAATCCATTGCCTACCAACACGGGGGTCTTCGGTTCGAATCCCCGTGTTACCTCCGGCTTGGTCAGGCGTCCCTACAGACACAGCTGGCCGTGTCTGCGGATGGGAAGCTGGATGTGGGTATGTCCCTGCACTAGCGCCTCCTCTGGTCAGTCAGGGCGCCTGTTCAGGGGGGAGGGGGAACTGGGGGGAATAGCGTGATCCTCCCACACGCTACGTCCCCCTGGTGAAACTCCTCACTGTCAGGTAAAAAGAAGCAGCTGGTGACTCCACATGTATTGGAGGAGGCATGTGGTAGTCTGCAGCCCTCCCCAGATCAGCAGAGGGGGTGGAGCAGAGACCGGGATGGTTCGGACGAGTGGGGTAATTGGCCAAGTACAATTGGGAGAAAAGGATGGGGGGGAATCTCCAGGAATGGAGTCGCATAGAGTTGGCAACCCCACTTGACCAATCCAAATAAAGATAAAATAACTGTTTAAACAAGTATATATGTAAAAGTAAATGTCACTATTTCTTATTTCATCTTCCCACCCCAGTGTCCAGGAGGAACATTTACTCCGGGCATTCGCTCCTCCAAGGACTTCTCCGATGAGGCTGTGAATTTCATCAGGGCTCATCCACTCATGAACCATCCTGTTTATCCCATCCATCGGCGTCCTCTAGTGGTCAGAACCGGCGTGGACTACCGCTACACAGCCATGGTGGTGGACCAGGTGGACGCTGTGGACGGACGCTACGAGGTGCTCTTCCTGGGGACAGGTGATCATAGATGCAGATAGAATGTGTTCGAATTGCATATCTTGTAAGAGTCTGCACTGAAGGAAACATATATCTCAAATATTATTGCCTCCACACCCCCCCCACCCCCACCCCCAGATCGTGGTACTGTCCAGAAAGTTATAGTTTTGCCCAAGGATCCAACCAACATGGAGGAGCTGACTCTCGAGGAAGTGGAGGTGTTCAGGGTACGTCTTGAAATTTAGTCTGAAATGACATCGACATTAATCCGATGGATGAGACTGTGTTGATGTGTGTTGATTGTTTGTTTTGGTGTTTACTTATTTACAGAGCAGAGCGCCTGTGAAAACAATGAAGATATCTTCTAAAAGAGTAAGTAGAGCTCTCTGTGATATGTGTGATAAGGGATATTCATTTTAATGCAGTTGGTTTTCAATCTGGTCCTCAGGTACCAACAATATTGCTGGTTTTCTATTCTGCCAGGTAGTTAATATAAGATAAGATAAGATAAGATAAGATGAGATACATTAAGATATGATAGGATGTGATAAGATGACACTTCATAAATCTCCAAGAGGAAATTCAGATGTCACCTCGCCATAAGAGTGCACAGGTGGGTTATAGATGTAGAATACACAAATGATGTACTGAGAACGTATACACAAATATAATGGTCATGGAAGATACTGCAGTGGCAGGTGTATCATCTGCAAATGGCAGTAACCCCTACGCATACCTATACTTATGTAGCCAGAGATGCATCAAGTATGAAAATACAAATGTAGCATGAACATAGATATACTGCGCTCTACTATATGTATATAGTACATGGTTAGGGTTAAATACCTGGTGTCATCTGCCCAAAGTAACGGGGAGTGCAGGAGAGAGGTGAAGAAGAGAGTGCAGGCAGGGTGGAGTGGGTGGAGAAGAGTGTCAGGAGTGATGTGTGACAGAAGGGTACCAGCAAGAGTTAGAGGGAAGGTTTACAAGATGGTAGTGAGACCAGCTATGTTATATGGTTTGGAGACAGTGGCACTGACGAAAAGACAGGAGCTGGAGGTGGCAGAGGTGAAGATGATAAGATTTTCACTGGGAGTAATGAAGAAGGACAGGATTAGGAAGGAGTATATTAGAGGGACCGCTCAGGTTGGACGGTTTGGAGACAAAGCAAGAGAGACAAGGTTGAGATGGTGTGGACATGTGTGGAGGAGAGATGCTGGGTATACTGGGAGAAGGATGCTGAATATGGAGCTGCCAGGGAAGAGGAGAAGAGGAAGGCCAAAGAGGAGGTTTATGGATATGGTGAGGGAGGTCATGCAGGTGGCTGGTGTGACAGAGGAAGATGCAGAGGACAGGGAGCGATGGAAACGGATGATCTGCTGTGGCAACTCTTAACAGGAGCAGCCGAAAGTAGTAGTAGTAGTAGTAGTAGTAGTAGTAGTAGTAGTAGTAGTAGTAGTAGTAGTGGTGGTGGTAATAGTGCAGGAGTTCTGCAATTACATTCACCTGTTATTCCAGGTGTAAAACCTCCTGGTTTGAGTAACTGGAACAACAGATAAGTAGAAAACCAAAATTGGTGGCACTTGAGGACCTGATTGAGAACTTCTGCTTCAATATTGCATTGTTCAAAATGGATTCGCAACACAGATTCTGCTCGGAGCTTCAAGCTGAAATCTGTGACTTTTCTCCATTAATAAATGTCTTTTTTATATATATCTGTGCTGTCGGCAGGTGTGGCATACAACACTGGCAAGGCTTGGCGTTTTTGGTTTTTACCGAATTTCACCGACAAATACCCAGATTTTTTTAAAAGGAGCAAATCGTTGTAAACTGATTTTCACCTGGATTTTGTGTTTCCGCGGATCCAAAAGTTGTTCCTGTTCATGTGAGGTTATGTAACAGTTTCCTCTTGTGGTGAAATTCGCATGCTGGAAGGCTTTGAAAAATAAAAACCGAATACGCTGAGCCTTGAACACAGGGAATTTGCGTGCCAGTGTGTCCTACACAGAGTTAATCTGCAAGTGGTGTCCAGGTTCTCCACCTGTAAAGGCAATCTTTATTAATTATTAAGAACCGCTCATAATAAGTCTGCTATTACAAATATACTTCCAGAAGTCGACATCTGTGATGACGGCGAGGCCTCTTTCCCACTTGGTGGTGGTAAAGACACATGATCATCTGTTCTTAATTAGGGGTGTAAGAAAATATCGATACACTCAAGTATGGCGATATTATCTTTTGTGATACTGTATCGATTCTCAAAACCACTGTATGGATTATTAATTATTTACATGTAAAGGTTCATGACAAACATGTTGTGTTGTGTGTAACCCCACGAGCGCTAGACAACAGTGTTGTAATCTATCTTCAGCCATTTGACTCTTCCACTCCAACCCAACAACGTCAACTGAGACAGGAAGCAGCATAAGCACAAAGAACACAGGCCTATGAAACCACAATATATCACCTTTCTTACAGTATCACAATATATCACCTTTCTTACAGTATCACAATATATCACCTTTCTGACAGTATCACAATATATCACCTTTCTGACAGTATCACAATATATCACCTTTCTTACAGTATCACAATATATCACCTTTCTTACAGTATCACAATATATCACCTTTCTGACAGTATCACAATATATCACCTTTCTGACAGTATCACAATATATCACCTTTCTTACAGTATCACAATATATCACCTTTCTTACAGTATCACAATATATCACCTTTCTGACAGTATCACAATATATCACCTTTCTGACAGTATCACAATATATCACCTTTCTGACAGTATCACAATATATCACCTTTCTGATGGTATCACAATATATCACCTTTCTTACAGTATCACAATATATCACCTTTCTGACAGTATCACAATATATCACCTTTCTTACAGTATCACAATATATCACCTTTCTGACAGTATCACAATATATCACCTTTCTTATAGTATCACAATATATCACCTTTCTGATGGTATCACAATATATCACCTTTCTTACAGTATCACAATATATCACCGGAAATTGAATCATAACCCTGTATCGCGATACGTATCATATCGCCAGATTCTCACCAACGCTCAGCCCTGTTTTAACAAGAGTTTATATATTCTAAAAAATGTTTATTAAGCTAGCGATATGAGTGCGTTCATTGATCGTTGGAGGTGGTTGAAGGTCGTCGGTTCATTTGAGTCTTGCTCTCAGGGACTGCTGCAGCTGGAGGTGTTGCAGAAAGCTGATGTCATGCCTCCGGCTTAATGTTGGGAATGATAAAAACGAATTGTTTTCAGAAATATTGTCGCTTCCAAGACTTGGAGATTAATGGTGGGTTTTTTTTCAACCTGACTATCTAGGTTGTGCCAAATTGGAGTGAGTTTACGTGGGGATAGAGTAACCTGAGAGTTGAATTTCCACCAGGCTGTCATAATCATTGCAATAAATGGATTTCTAAAGCAGTTATGTTTCCTCACTGATTCGGAGAGAAATGGGAGGTCAGGCACTTTGTTCTATTTCCAGCCGAGTATGGCTTAATTGTTGCTCTGGCTGCAGCCATTTGGTAATAAATTGAAGATGGAAAGCCAGATAGTGGAATGGTAAATGGACTGCTTTATACAGCGCTTTTCTAGTCTACCGACCACTCGGTGCTTTGCAGTGTACGCCTCACATTCACCCACATTCATGCACTGATGGTGGAGGCTGCCATGCAAGGTGCCAACCTGCTCATCAGGAGTGGTTGGGGGTTCAATGTCTTGCTCAAGGACACTTCGGCACACTCTCTTGAAGAGCCGGGGATCGAACCTGTGACCTTCCGATCACTGGACGACCCGCTCTACCTCCTGAACCGTGCTGCCCATAGTAGTGTCAGAAGTTTAGGGTGGCTAGACCGACAGCCTTTGGGGGTTTTGTGTGATGTTGTCAGTTTCTCGTTTGTTTTTCCACTTCCAGTAGAAACTATTGGTCCAGGGCACTGAACCACTTAACGGTCGGTTCAACTGGGGTCATTGAGAAAACGTCGTTTACTTTTGGTACTATCTACATTTTTACTGCTGCTGTCCTACCGATTAGTGAGAGGGTGTGGTCTTCTTCAGTGGATCGAAGTAACGGAGTACAGTTGAGAGCAGACAGGTCAGACAGTTTGGTGGAGGTGACAGTATCCAGGTATCTTAACGTTGCCTGTCGAGATGGTTACAGGAAGATTCTGACTCACAGCATTCCATTAATAAATGGTTATTTTATCCATCAGTACCATGGAGTTAGATTATATCATATTGGGTGTCTGGGTGGTGTAGCGGTCTGTTCCTTTGTCTACCAACACGGGGATTGCCGGTTCGAATCCCTGTGTTACCTCTGGCTTGGTCGGGCGTCCCTACAGACACAATTAGCCGTGTGTGCGGGTGGGAAGCCGTATGTGGGTGTGTGTCCTGGTTGCTGTACTAGCGTCTCCTCTGGTTGGTCGGGGCACCTGTTCGGGAGGGAGGAGGAACTGGGGGGGGGGTAGTGTGATCCTCCCACACGCTACATCCCCCTGGTGAAACTCCTCACTGTCAGGTGAAAAGAAGTGGCTGGTGACACATGTATTGGAGGAGGCATGTGGTAGTCTGCAGCCCACTCCAGACCGGCAGAGGGGGTGGAGCAGCAGTGACCGGGACGGCTCGGAGGAGTGGGGTAATTGGGGGAAAAAATCCACAAAAAAAAGATTACATAATATAGCCAGTCATCTTTAACACGGTTGGAGACACTGTCCAGTCTCCGTATACCACTGTTGTACTTTTTTGACCAGGTAGGGCGAACACTGGTGCAGCAGCAGTATTAATGGTGAAAAGTCACGGATTGCAGCTTTAATTATCTCTGTTCTTTCTTTCCTTATCTATTTATTCATTTGTTTAATTTCATCACCATAGCAACAGCTGTACGTGTCGTCGGACGCGGGTCTGACCCAGGTGTCACTACACCGGTGTGGTGTGTACGGCAGGGCCTGTTCAGACTGCTGTCTGGCCCGGGACCCCTACTGCGCCTGGGACGGAGAGAGCTGCTCCGCCTTCACCCCCTCCACCAAGAGGTCAGTCGCCCCATCCCTTCGCAACACTTACATAGGTTAAAGTTAAACGTCCTTCACAGTCCACTGCGGACATGTGAATCGTGCACTTTAATTTTCAATGTGTCCTAAGCTGACCTTTGTTCCATACTTGGCTGTCCTAGGAGGAGCAGGAGACAGGACGTCAGACATGGTGACCCACTGCGTCAGTGTAGAGGCTTCAATGCCAAAGGTTTGTCCAGTTCTCCACGATTTTAAGCTATAATCCTGAAGATTTACAGTACTTGCCAGCAAATGTCCTCTTTTGATACTTTTTAGCCCTGATGACTTCGAGACAATAGAGGTTCCAACAGATAATCCAAGAAATCTAAATCATGCCTGCTTTAATACTTGCTCATTACTGTCAGGTAGGACTTTAAATACTTGGGGTCAACTGTCCAAAGAACTGGGAGTGCAGAAGAGAGGTGAAGAAGAGAGTGCAGGCAGGGTGGAGTGGGTGGAGAAGAGTGTCAGGAGTGATGTGTGACAGAAGGGTACCAGCAAGAGTTAAAGGAAAGGATTACAAGATGGTAGTGAGACCAGCTATGTTATATGGTTTGGAGACAGTGGCACTGATGAAAAGACAGGAGGTGGAGCTGGAGGTGTCAGAGTTGAAGATGATAAGATTTTCATTGGGAGTGATGAAGGAGGACAGGATTAGGAAGGAGTATATTAGAGGGACAGCTCAGGTTGGATGGTTTGGAGACAAAGCAAGAGAGACAAGGTTGAGATGGTTTGGACATGTGTGGAGGAGAGATGCTGGGTATACTGGGAGAAGGATGCTGAATATGGAGCTGCCAGGGAAGAGGAGAAGAGGAAGGCCAAAGAGGAGGTTTATGGATGTGGTGAGGGAGGACATGCAGGTGGCTGGTGTGACAGAGGAAGATGCAGAGGACAGGAAGAGATGGAAACAGATGATCCACTGTGGCGCCCCCTAACAGGAGCAGCCGAAAGTAGTAGTAGTAGTAGTAGTAGTAGTAGTAGTAGTAGTAGTAGTAGTAGTAGTAGTAGTAGTAGTGGACTGTCAGGTAGGAATTTCCTGGTGAAAATGATGATGTGTACAATGTTTGATATCTTCTCCACACAAGCCAAATGCAAAGGAATAAAGCAGGTAGCGCAGTTGTTGTGGCTGACAGACAGATATGGTCAACCAAGCTCATAAGAGACCTTCACCAACGCATGGTACAATATCAATCCATCAATAAAACTCAGGTTCAGACATTTTTTTTGGTTGGTGGTGGGTAAGGTGCTGACACAACAGCACTTTGCGAATCTGTATCAGTGGAAACAGGATCAAGTGGTCAAACACCAGTGGCCAGGTAAACGACGATCTTCAGGATCCAGTTTTAAAAAAGACACGGACACTTTTGAGTTTTTACCGAAAGGTTTTCATCAGTTAGCTGTCAATGTTTTTTCTTCCTTTTCCTTCATCTGAGCAGTTGAGAAACGTCTAACGGAGACAGTCCAGTTCGGGGTGGAGGGCAGCAGTACGTTCTTGGAGTGTCAGCCGCGCTCCCCGCAGGCCACCGTCAAGTGGCTCTTCCAGACAGACGGCAAGAGGAAAGTGGTAAGTAAGCACGAAGAAGAGAACCTTATCACAAATATGGTCAACGCACAGTAGCAGCCCTTAAATTACTATTAGGGTGTCTGGGTAGCGTAGCGGTCTATTCCGTTGCCTACCAACACGGGGATCGGCAGTTCGAATCCCCATGTTACCTCCGGCTTGGTCGGGCGTCCCTACAGACACAGTTGGCCGTGTCTGTGGGTGGGAAGCCAGATGTGGGTATGTGTCCTGGTCATTACACTAGCGCCTCCTCTGGTCGGTTGGGGCGCCTGTTTGGTGGGGAGGGGGAACTGGGGGAAATAGCGTGATCCTCCCACAAGCTACGTCCCCCTGGTGAAACTCCTCACTGTCAGGTGAAAAGAAGTGGCTGGTGACTCCACATGTATCGGAGGAGGCATAGTCTGCCGTGTCTGAAGGTTGGAAGCCGGATGTGCGCTGCACTGGCACCTCCTCTGGTCGGTCGGGGTGCCTGTTTGGGGGGAGGGGGAACTAGGGTGATCCTCCGTGCGCTACGTCCCCCTAGTGAAACTCCTCACTGTCAGGTGAAAAGAAACGGCTGGCAACTCCACATGTATCGGAGGAGGCATGTGGTAGTCTGCAGCCCTCCCCGGATCGGCAGAGGGGGTGGAGCAGCGACCGGACAGCTCAGAAGAGTGGGGTAGTTGGCCGGCCAGATACAGTTGGGGAGGGGAAAAAAAAGGGGGGGGGGATACCATTAGCTTTGATTAGCCAGTTAACATTTTGTGATCCTTGACCAAACCACTTTTTCAGATGTGCAGTCAGCTAACAACAGAAACATAAAGATATGTCAACGACAACATCTGTATTGTGTTGTACACCATGTTGAAACACAAATCAAGCGCTCGCAGACAGAGTTGAAGGCAACAGAATGGTGGCATTTCAACATTGTGGGCATGAGGCAACAGATCTCTACCCTGCTGCAACAAAGAGGAAGTATGTCTGCCACGTTTGTGAAAAGGCTCTATTATGGTTTTACAAAACCTCACTGGAAATAACCCCAAACCTCAAAACCCAATTCCAGATGAAAATAATTCGGTACCACCTTGCAGTCAGTTATACTTTATAAAGACCAGTGGTCAGTAATGACTTCATCAATGGTTAGTGTCTAATTTATTAATGCGTTATGCCCTAAATCAGTAATAAGATGTTACAACACACTAGTACAGTGACTTTTTAGGTTACCAGGTTTGGAGCCCACATTTTATCAATGAGAATTTCCACAGACATCCTCTCAGTACAGAAACCATGTGACTGATGAGGGCCGCCGACTCACATTCTCGGCGAGCCCTATACAAACTTAGAGTGGTTAAGTTAAGGTTGGGTAGTGACAGTAAATATAGATAAGAGTGGTTAAGTTAAGGTTGGGTAGTGACGGTAAATATAGATAGAGTGGTTAAGTTAAGGTTGGGTAGTGACGGTAAATATAGATAGAGTGGTTAAGTTAAGGTTGGGTAGTGACAGTAAATATAGATAGAGTGGTTAAGTTAAGGTTGGGTAGTGACAGTAAATATAGACAGAGTTAAGGTTGGGTAGTGACAGTAAATATAGATAGAGTGGTTAAGTTAAGGTTGGGTAGTGACAGTAAATATAGACAGAGTGGTTAAGTTAAGGTTGGTTAGTGGTTAGTGGTTTGGCTATCTTCGTCTAATTATGTGGTTTTTGTGAGAACGTCTATGAAGACTTGTATTAATAAAATATGGGCTCCTAACTTGTCAACCCAAAGACTTCTTATCAGTGTGTTATAACTTTTGATCACTGATTTATGACATATCAACAGATGAGATATTAACATAATTAACTAATTAGTGATCACTTAGAAAACCTTTATAAAGTACGCCTTATTGTAATGTCCATCCATTATCCAAA
This sequence comes from Lampris incognitus, assembly GCF_029633865.1. Taxonomy (NCBI): domain Eukaryota; kingdom Metazoa; phylum Chordata; class Actinopteri; order Lampriformes; family Lampridae; genus Lampris; species Lampris incognitus. Next base: position 4,714,326 of record NC_079212.1, on the reverse strand, counting down.
CTGCTTACCCAGCACACGGTCGTGGGATGCTGGAGCCTTTCCCAGCAGTTAGTGGGCGGCAGGCGGGGAGACACCGTGGAAAGGCCGCCTGGCCATCACAGGGCTGACACATTCCCAGCAAGGGACAATTTAGTACGGCTTATTGTAATGTGCCACCAATAAATTCTTTCTCATTCTTGCGTCGTTACTCCGCAGCTGAACCGGGCGGGCGGCATCCTGAAGACCAACCACGGCATCCTTCTTAAGACCCTCAACCAGTCGGACACCGGGCTCTACCACTGCCTGGCCACCGAGAACAACTTCAAACACACCGTGGCCCGTGTGGCGCTGCGCATCCTCGACCGAGACATTGCGTTGGCCCTCAGCTCTCGGGACGAGGACGAGGAGCCCAAAGCCCACCCGGCGGGGGAGCTGTCAACCTCCACTCCGTTCCCGCCCGAGATCAGACTGATTAACCAGTACTGCCAGTCCTACTGGGAAAAGCAAAGCCCGAAACAGCAGCAGCGTCAACGACAGCAGCAGCAGCAGCAGCAGCAGCAGCAGCAGCGTAAGCGAACCAGCCGCCGGCACACGGAAAACCAGGAACAAGGACTCGGCTAGACGGACCAGGAACAATCCAACACCAGTCTGTACAGATGATCCGGGGGTGTGGTGGTGGTGGTGGTGGTGGGGGGGCCCTCCATGTTTGACACCAGATATAGAGTATGTACTCCCTTCATACCGAGGCAGGTGAAAGCACTCGTGGCCATCTCTAAGTATCTTGAAATAAAAATGTAATATATTGTAAGATATAATATATGTTCAAGATCTGTTGGATTTACTGTTGTAATGTATGATAATGATAATAATAATAATTAATAATAATAACAGTAATGTAAGGACATGAATAAATGAAAAAAATATTTTGCATGCTTGTTTGTTTGTTTGGAAACTGTACATCTAGAGCTGGGCAATATATCGGTTTCATATCGATATCGCGATATGAGGCTGGACTGGTCCTGGTAATATGGTGAAACAACTTCGATGTCGTCGTTCCCTGGTCTTAAAGGCCGCGTTACAGTAAATCGATGCAATTTCCTGAACTCATTCGACTTGTTTCAGTTGAGTCGTCCAATTGATGTCGTCACATTGTCGATATCGAGATATTCAGTAAGAAATATGGCCACGTTTGATTTTGTCAGTGTTGCCCAGCCCTATGTACGTACGTCCTACCTTCTGTTTGTTGATCGGTTCTCTAGCTTGATGGATAATGCTGGCTGTGGAGTGTGATGTACTCTGTCGTTGGATGTCGTCATAGACTGTATAAGGATTTGTCACATGTCTTACTGACCTATACGTATGTGTTGTACCCGTTAACGTTGTGTATAACATATCTGTTAGTGTAACAGTATTCCTCCTGTTATGCACTTTGATGGTGGTGGTTTTAGAGGGATCTTTGCACAGGTGTATGACAAAAAAAAAATAATATAGGAATATAATTTTTTACTTTCATTTTGTTATGAAAACAGGGAATGAGACATGGCTCGGATTTGATATTAATTGTTGTTGTTTTGCCACATGAAATGTTGTGTCTCGGAAAGTTGCGTAAGCCATGGGTTCTTTTTCACTGCACGACCGATTATCGGTAGGGTGGTGTAAACTACTAATAGGCAGCGGTTACTTTCTTGCCCGGTGCGGGATTCGATACGCGGTGTACTGCGCCACAACGCGGCGTCACTGACTGCTCGGCCAGCGTGTCTTATTAGAAGTTTACAATGGAAATGTCTTTCAATCAACCACCCTCCTCATCCTGAGTGACAGTGCCACGTGCTGTAACGTGTATAAACCCTACACTGGAACAGTTCAAACAAATACATAAAGATATTTAAATTCTCAAGTGGGCCTGTGCTGAGTCTTGAATAGGACCTCATCCACGTTCAGTGGTTTATCAATGAATTATGGATTTACTAATGCCCCCTTTCCACTACACGGTACCGGCTCAGCTCGACTCGCCCTTTTTCCCTTTTCCATTAGAGCCGGCAAGTTGGTAACTGGTACCACTTTCCTGGTACCACCTTTATTGAGCCCCCCCCCAAAAAACAAAAACTGGAGCGGTGCCAAAATCAATGCAGACCTCTGATTGGTCAGAGAAACGCGTCGCTGCGTCATCAGTGCGCGCCAGGAGCGGCGGCGCCAGGAGAGGCTGGACCTTTTCTCGCTGAGGAGCGGTTTTGGGCTTTTCTCACAAAAGTAAGATCGATTACAGCTGCGCCTCATAAACATGTTTAATGTTGAATTATACTTTTATGTTTGGGAGGGAAGTCAGCGTGCTTTCTGTGCTCAATTCCCCGGCGAGACAACTTTGGACAAAAGAAGGGCTAGCGTCAGTCACGGCGCTGCGGCAACCCGCCCTGTATTCGCTGTCACGTTAGCTAGCGGCAGGTTGCTGTTAGCTAGCTAGCTAGCGGCAGGTTGCTGTCACGTTAGCTAGCGGCAGGTTGCTGTTAGCTAGCTAGCGGCAGGTTGCTGTCACGTTAGCTAGCTAGCAACTGCCTCGACGAGCGTAATCATGTCGGCCACAGCTGACCCTCAGAAAATGGACACGAGCCTGCTAAAGAAACGACAACAATCAGCGAGGCCCTCTCGTATCCTTGCAAAACTAAAAACGGGAACGAATGTGACTCTTGCCCAAATACGCCATCCAAAGAACAACCTAAAAGAAACGTCCTAGTTCCACCCAAGCAGCTAGCAAGGCGGATGAACCCGACATCACCCGCCATAGCGGAGTTATCTTAAAAGTACATTTGAAAATGGTGGGGGGGAGCCGAAAATCCAGGGGGTACTGTTACGGTAATGAAAAACGACAAGAATCGAGCCGAGCCGAGCCGGTACCATGTAGTGGAAAAGGGGCAAAATCTCACACAGTCTGAATGAAGTGCAAGTCACACTTCAGTCTGCAGCCAGTAAAAACCCTGAGACGGTTCAAACAACACACTTATGACTAAGCACAAACAACTCTCCACACACGCAAGCAAGAACTTCCTGGCATCAGTCGTCCCATTCGTCATCGTCCTCTTCATCGTCCCCGCCCTCCTCTTCATCTTCATCTGAAACAGAGGACGGACACAGAGCTGTGAGGCTTTGCACGTTTGCAGGTGTGCTCGTTAACGTTTTCAAAACACGAGGCTCTACTGAGGAGGAGGAGGAGGAGGAGGAGGAGGAGCAGCGCTCCGTCCCGGTCATGTAAATTACCGGAGGAGTGGATGACTTTACTCCTCTTCTGCATGACCATCATCAGAGCTCCCACGATGCCCTCGCCTGATTCTGCCGATGGTGGCGGACATGGATCAGAACACTCTGTCACCTGCAACACACACACACACACACACACAGATGTCAGGACCCTTTTTTTGAATTTGTTCCCCCTTTTTCTCCCCAATTTTCCCCAGGCAATCGCCCCACTCTTCCTAGCCGTCCCAGTTGCTGCTCCACCCCCTCTGTTGATCGGGGAGGGCCGCAGACTACCACATGCCTCCTCCCATACATGTGGAGTCACCGGCCGCTTCTTTTCACCTGACAGTGAGGAGTTTCGCCAGGGGGACGTAGCATGTGGGAGGATCACACTGTTCCCCCCAGTTCCCCCTCCCCCCTGAACAGGCGCCCCGACCGACCAGAGGAGGCGCTAGTGCAGCGACCATGACACATACCCACATCCGGCTTCCCACCCGCAGACACGGCCAAATTGTGTCTGTAGGGACGCCTGACCAAGCCGGAGGTAACACGGGGATTCGAACCGGCGATCCCCATGTTGGTAGGCAACGGGATAGACCGCGACGCCACCTGGACGCCCAGGACACTGTTTTTTTTAAATCGTGACATCACGCTGTGTGTTCAGCTGAATACAGGGTATCAAGTGTACACATAGATAATGTGTATGTGTATGGATGGATTAAAGTTTGAGTCCTTATACTCACATCTGTTCCTACACGAAGGAAGTTCAAAACCTATTCGTTGTTCTGGGTAGTTTAAGGAACTTCACCGACTAACCTCTAAACCCATATTAACATGTACACTGCTGTTGGACCTAATCATTCTACCTCTTGGATGATTTACAATCTTTGCCTGCTACCAAGGTCACAATCTCCAGGTCCAGACCTTTCTCTCCTGGCCCCAAACTGGTAGAACAAACTCCCTGTCTGCACCAGAGCTACTCACTCAACTACTTTCTACCAGGAAGGCCTAAAACTTTCCTCTTTCAGGCCTAAAACTTTCCTCTTTCAGGCCTGGCTTCTAGTGGCACTTTCTAGTGACTACAGTGACTGTTATCTATTTGAGCTGGAGGTGGCAGAGTTGAAGATGATAAGATTTTCACTGGGAGTGATGAAGAAGGACAGGATTAGGAACGAGTATATTAGAGGGACCGCTCAGGTTGGACGGTTTGGAGACAAAGCAAGAGAGACAAGATTGAGATGGTTTGGACATGTGTGGAGGAGAGATGCTGGGTATACTGGGAGAAGGATGCTGAATATGGAGCTGCCAGGGAAGAGGAGAGGAGGAAGGCCAAAGAGGAGGTTTATGAATGTGGTGAGGGAGGACATGCGGGTGGCTGGTGTGACAGAGGAAGATGCAGAGGACAGGAAGAGATGGAAACGGATGATCCGCTGTGGCGCCCCCTAACGGGAGCAGCCGAAAGTAGTAGTAGTAGTAGTAGTAGTAGTAGTAGTCATAGTATTGGTGTCTGCCATTGCTGTTTTCTACTTGCGTAGTTTTGCTCTCGTGGCATAATTTGCTCGTTTTACTGTTTTGTGGCAATACTGATCTATTCTGTGCTACGATTTTCCTGTTCATCTCTTGATGGTCTGAGGCACATTTGCATTCAACATGCACTCTTGGCCATGACATTATTATTCTGCAGCAAATGTACCCCTGCTACAACCACATTATATCATATTACTATGGTGTTCCTATGTACTGCCACTACCACAACTTCACATGGTACTTCTATGATTTGATTACTGTGTAGCACTTCATGACGCCAGTTGGTAGCGCTCGAATGTATCTGTCAGTTGCTGACCCTCTTGTAAATCACTTTGGATAAAGGTTTCTCTCAAATGAGTAAAAGTAAATGTAAACATATGTGTAATGTCAAATTTGAACATACAGTCTGTTTGTATTTGAAAGTAAATCCAGTTTACATTTCTGAGCTTCTTCCCGAGGCGGATCTGATCCAGCAGGGCACCTCTGGAGTCTTCACCTCTCGGGGGCGCAGGAGCTGGAGATGCTCTGCCGACTGAAGAAGGAGGAGGAGGAGGAGGGAAGTCCGAGGAGGGTGGTGGGGGTGGTGGGGGAGGAGGCGGTGGCGCGGGCCCTCCTCTGTTGGGCATGGATGGGGCTGGAGGAGGCGGGGTGGCTGCAGGGGGTTGGGTACCGGAGGGAGGTGGAGGAGGAAGAGTAGAGGTGTGAGAGGATATGGGAGGTGGGGGTGGAGGTAATTGGGAGGACCGAGACGACGGGGGCTGAGGTGATCCAAAGTGCGGTGGGGGCGCCGGAGGACCACTCCGACCTCCACGGACCGGGGGAGGCTGTGGAGGGGGTCCTCGCTGACCTGGGAGAGGGGGCAGGGGGCCAGAGCGGCCACGTGAGGGAGGAGGTGCCGGGGTGGGGGAGGACGCGTGGCTGGGGATCGGGGGGAGAGGACCTTGTCGGCCAGATGGAGGCGGTGGAGGGGCAGCAGCTGAAAAGAGAAGGGAAAAATGACTTGAACACAAATCAAGGCATGTTTTTCTTGAAATGAACTCGAGTTTCGTATTTTCGAACAAGTGACTCCGGACTAATTGAGCCAAAGCATATTCTGCTGATGGCCTCTCAGACGGGATTCGGAGGCCGCCCAGAGACAATGAAAGCAGTGAGATGAGCGACATCCAGCTGCCAGTACGTTTACATGATGTTAGAAAAGGTGGATTTATTGTGTTAGTCCGACTAAAACTGGACTTTTGAAATACATGTGAACACGATAGTCTGACTGAAATCGTACTAAATCGACTTCCTCGAAGTGGGACCAACACACCTAGATGATGCGGTTGGGGATGGATTTACTCTGGCATGTATACGCTTCGGTCAGCCCCGAACTGGCCTAGGAGTTCTGCGCAACCAGCTGAAAGGGGGCATATCGCCACCCGCCGTACCGGGGTCGGACATACTTCCGTCCATAAATCGATTCTCCCCCCGGTTCTTGTGCACTGGGACAACGAGAGTAGTCCAGTTACATGGCCTAGTCGAGCTGTAACCGTAGCTCCACTGACCTGTGCATGTAAACGCAGTTTTGCCTGCAATAATCCTTTAAATGTCATTTTGTCTCTTGTCACATGACCTCAGTAGCAGGCTGCATTTCAGGAACTAACCAGTTACTTTTGTTGTGTTTGTGTACGGTTGTTTATTTAGTGTTTGAAAGTATACGGAGTGATCAGTCAAGTTACTTTAACCATAGAATTGTGCTTCCGTTGCTAGCCCATAATAAGTCATGAATGAGATCCTTGTTATTGGGCCCACAGTGAACATTTCACCATGGATAGAATAGAATAGAATATTCTTTATTGGTCATTTTGTACATACATACAAATGAAATGTGTCCTCAGCATGTGACCATCCTATTGTGTAGGAGCAGTGGGCATCCGCAGAGCCCGGGCACCAACTCCCGTCCTTCTTTCCATCGCCTTGCTCAGGGGCACAGGCAGGAGTGTGAACCCTAACATGCGTGTCTTTTTGATGGTGGGAGGAAACCCGAGGACCCGGGGGAAACCCACGCAGACACGGGGAGAACATGCGAACTCCACACAGAAAGGAGCTGGGACGGCCTGGGGTTTCGAACCCGGGACCTTCACCTCCTTGCTGTGAGGCCACAGCGCTGACCCCTGGGCCACCGTGCTGCCAGAATGACTACGATTCAAGGATTCAAACGATAACTCAGCAGCATTTGACAAACAACTTCCGAGTGACTATTGCTAAACAAGGAGGCACTCAATGTTGCTCTTTCAAGTGAAGCTTTTTTTTTTAATTATTTGAATTTGAAACGTTTGAGAGATACAAATTTTTAAAAAAGCTGGACGAGGTCATGTGACATTTCCTGTAGGGGGGGCCACTGCCAGCGTCTTCCGGTTTGTCTGGTCGTTTGGCGCGTGTAATGTGGCCGCGAGTGTTTCGTCATGTATATAACATAATAACGCTGCACAGCATCCTGAAGGCCCTGTTGTCGACACCTAGAAAACATCCGAGACTGTCTCAATTAATTTACCAAACGCTGTTCTGATTATAGAGGAGATTATAGACCCTTGCGAACTGTTCCCTTCTCTCACGTGTCTTTTCTCTCTCTCTCTGAGTGACGTCTTCTCCTTTCTCTTGGCGATAAGGTACAAAATGATGTATTATCTCACCTCCTTTGTTCACCTCCTTTTTCACAGCCTCCATGCCTCCAGACTGTTCAATGATGTCGTAGATGAGCTTGGAGGTTTCTTCATCCTTCATCTCGGCCTCGGAGATCCCAGCACAGGACAGCAGCTTCAGCAGGTCAGGGTCTAGGTTGTTGGGGTCCCAGCCGACATGAGTTACATGTCTGACCATTATGAGGAAGAGATGGGAGGGGGAGTGCTTTTATTTTTTTACCACATACTTTCTTTGAATACTAGAATTTAAATTCACTAAACAGTTTTTTAATCCCCTTAAGGAATTTTTTTTTTTTTTTACTTCTCATTGTCCCTCCAGGGAGATCAGTGGTCTACAGTCTATCTACACAACAGCACAGGGTGACTGCGTGGATGTCCACAATATCAGGTGATTGTAAGGACTTCCTGGGGCTCACCTCATACCTCACAATACAGCACAAATTCAGTATAAATCCACACAATATGACAACACAAAACACAACGCAACGCAACACAACCCGCTTTCCTGCACTCACTTGAACCCGCTGGGAGCCCCTATGTCTGCTTTGGTGAGCTTGGAGCCTTTCTTCTTATTCTTCTTGTCTTTCTTCCCTTTGCTGCTCATAGATAAGGAAGCTATGGGTGAAGGCATGGAGCGGTAACGCGAGGCCTGGATATCAGGGTTCTGGATGTCCATGGTGGCCATGGAGGGAGAACCAGGGAGGCCAGATCCTACATTTTGCAGCAGTGAGTTGATAAAATGTATCATACAAAGTGCATATGCATGCATGTGTGGTGAAGTACATAATTATGAACTTAGTTTATTGTATATTTTTTTCTACTTGTGATTATTTTAGTTTGTCCACGTCCTTTTAATGCAAAGCATTTTGAGCTCCATTTCATGTAGGAAATGTGCTCTACAAATAAATATTATTATTATTAATATTATTATTAATATTGCTAGTGGTGGTGGTGTTAAAGCAGTTAGGCGTAAGACCGTGTTGGGAAGAATGATTAGGTACTTACCTTTGCCATGTGGTAGAACACCTCTTTCTACAAAAAAAGTGAAATAAAACGTGAAAAGAGGAAGGAAATAGTAATATATGTACGTATATATGGCTATGGATATGTAAAGTATACTATGTCAGTTTGCCATGAAGTTTAGTTTCAGTTTGAGGCAGTTACCAGCTTACCATTGGACGCCAGGGGGGGCTGTTTCTTCTCTGTACATAATACAAAAACGCGTGTGTGAAACCAGTTTTGTTTGAATATCGACATTTATATAATAATTTTTATGCTATTTTGCTCTGAGGTCAACACATTCCCTTCCTACTTTGAGATACCAAGACTCAATATAAATATTATTTAGAATAAATAATGCTATTTGTACATTAGTAAAATATTGCAACCCTAATGCAACTAATTCTCTAAGTATTAATTCTCTAAGTATTTAAATCTTTGGCCTGAGAGAGTTAACAGCTATGTAAAAGAGAATTAGGCTCTCTTTTGAATGAACAGGAGTCACTGGATACATAATTTAAGAGTTTTGCTAAAAAGAATTGTCATTTTAAATTGCTATAAAGTGGTTTGACCAATATATATGAAAACATGTTGAGCTGTGCTGTTGTGTGCGAGGCAACTCTGCATAATCACAAGAGAGAGCTTTCCATTACCAGGCCAACCGCCGACATAAAACGCGATTTAAAAAAAGAAAAGGAAACGTAATTAAAATTCCACCAAGCCATCCCCGTTACTACTTGACCTCACCGACCTTGGCGGTTGCTTCTTTGGTTAATCTTCTCTTCCACAACCTTCCGGAAGGCTTCGGCTTCTCCAGCATCGGCAAAGTTGAGGCCAACTTGACAATCCTACGATGGAATGGCTCGAGACGTCATCACACACTCATTTTGGAGCAAAAGAATATTCTTGAGATTTATGGTCTCATGATGTTACAGTATATTCAAGACGTTTAACGTGGCCTAAATCAGCAACGCTAACCATAAAACCCAAAGTATGATTATTGTTAAGTTCAGAGAAAAATGGAGTAAGTATTCATGCTTACTTCTGAAGTAAAAGTGTGGAAGAAAGGCCGAGAAGTGCAGTAAACGATTTGGTTATAAATCTCCTGTTCCCACACGAGCTTTACTGTCTGAAGACAAAAAAAATACGTACACACACGTTAAGGAACCAATACTTCAGCCTCTCAGCAAGAGTACCGTCTCTGATTAAAACCCGAATCCTTCTCCGTCGTTGTTCATTAGGTCATACATTTAGGGACAGACGACATTGGGTGTAATAATGACAACAGAGTGACTAGGGCTGGAGGTTTTCTGTATCAGTAGCCGTGAAGGTGGCTCCTTCGGGTGTTTCCCCGCCGTGTTCTGTCGTTACCTTCAAGTCAAACATTCGTATGAAGTAGGAGCGCTGAGGGTTGTCTTTGACAAAGCAGACCACCCCAACGTGCTGCAGGCTCCAAATGGATGGGCTGTGAGGCAGAGCCATGACGAGCTGCACCACCGCCGTGGCCATAGACTGGAGACAGACACACACACACACATGCACACATTAAAAAGTATGGCCTCCACACATTGGGGTATTTAAAGTATGTTAACTTGCTAGTTTGGGAGGAAAGCATTTCACTTCCTCAAGTGATTTCATTTGTGTTAGAATGGCAAGCGATCGTGCTATTGTTAGCTTAAGTTGCTGCTACTGCAGTTTTTGTCATTAAAATGTGTCTCATAATCCCCCCTCCCCCCGCTTTTTGTTGCTAAACCAGACAACCGCCTAGCTTAGTGTAACTTGAAGGGTGTCGGCGAGGTGGCAACTTGCACTCCGGCGTGCGAGTGGACAGTATAGTGAAGGAAGAAATAGCTCAACCACCATTTCCTGTCGCAGCCTTCAGCTATCGTGGTGACTTAATGTCACCGAGGCGTACAGAACTGGCATAGACACTTTACATTAGTGTATAGGAGATATTTTTTACGACATTCTTAAAAAAACTTTCAAAGTGCTGCTGTAGTTCTGAAATGTTGTTGAACTGAGATTGATGAGACTCATTAAAACCTGCAAAAACTTGTGGCAGTCAACATGTATTTAAGTGTGGCTGCTGCTGCGGAGGAACAGCCTTTTTAGGAGGAATATGAAGAATATGAATGAAGATGCCTAAAGAGCACCAATTTAAAGGCTCGTCTCTCGACTTTCATCGGGGAAATTCAAGAAATGGGTAGACTGCCAAGGGCAAGAGACGAGCAGTGAAAAACCAGGATTGTATCTAGGAGAACCTGTTTTATAACCTGTTTAGTAACTACGTGACTGAGCGTATACATACAACACAACACTCCTTCCAGGAGCCCCCTCCTCCCCTCTCAGGTCAGAACTTACAGTACATCTTCTGCCCAGCAGGTCCTCCATCATCGTGTTCTCCTTGGGGCTCAGCAGAGAACTGTGGACGCTCTCCGATTTACTTTTGGACCCCCGACTCATGGTGGCCTGACAAATCTCCCCAGTTGTCCCCCTTAATGGCTGTCCCCAGCATTCAAGGGCCCGTCCTTGTCTCTAGGTACTGTCAGAATACTGAGCAACAGTGTTGAGGAAGTTTCTCTTCTGCAATGTGCGATGTGCAGAGCGACTCAGAGCAGGAAACGGACAACCACACGCTTTTAACCCCCACTTTTCCTCTGTCTCTCTCTCCTCCGCTGTGCATAAAACAACTCATTACTTCCATTTTTGGAGCAGGCAGTGTGCTCTGACTGTATTGGGTGTTCCCCTTGTTTGTGCGTTCACAATATGACTGTTTTAAAAAATGAGCATGTATATAGGAACAGGTCTCTTCTGCACAGACAATAAGAGTGTATTCATAAGGATGTACAAGCATTTGTACAAATGACAGAGTACGAACTTTATTGACAGATAGCAAATTAATTTAAAAATGTACAGGAAGAACAGCAAACCAAAACATACATTTTAAGTCAATTTTCGAGGTCAAAGCCAGAATTGTCTGAAAGGAGGTCCGGGGATCACATATTGACCATTTGCAACAGTTTCTGGGACTGCTTACAAAAATACATTTTTCACACCGCTTTCGAAAGCACCGTCTCATCAGGTAATCGCCGTCGCTGTACACGGTTATAAACTGGTAGCAAGCCTTCTTCAGCCTACCTCGAGCTGACATTCATGTCCACACTCTCCGGTCTGCAGCTATGGATTTTTTTATTTTTTTTTACACAGACGACAAACAACAAACATCTCGTGTCATGAGGTTAAGACCGTCTTCTTCTGTAGATTCACGTAATACAGAAGTAAGAATATGTTTGTATTTAAAAGACTTTAATATGAACTGCATTTAACATTGCGCTGGCATTTGCCAGATCATAGTACTCTTAGTGTAGTCAACTTCGACTCAACGTTAAAGATGAAGGACCTTCACAACACTTATATTAAAACCTTTGGATAGAGGAATAAAAACAACATTCAACACACTAGAAGCCTCCCGTTTTTGAAAAAGTCATCAATCCTTGATCGATTGAAAACGTTAGTGTGGTTGACTTCACAGATAAAATTATTTGGACATCAATGCAAAAATAGTTTTGCTTGGACAAATACATAACAAAACCACCATTGATGAAAGAACTGAGTGAGATGTGCTTCTTTTTTTTTTACCATTACCTGCAACATGTCGCCATGTTTGTGTTACACAGATGAGCCAAAACATTATGACCACTTATAGGCGAACCGAATAGTGTTGATCATCTCCAAACAAGGGCACATGTCAAGGTCTGGGTAGACTAGATGGTAAGCGAACAATCAGTTCTTGTAGTCAACGTGTGGATGCAGGAGAAATGGGCAGGAGTAAAGACCTGAGCAAATTTGACAAGGGCATAATGGTTATGGCCAGACGACTGGGCCAGAGCATCTCTGAAACAGCAAGGGTTGTGGGGTGCTGCCGGTCCAACAGTGGTCCAAGGAGGGACAAACCAAAAACTGGCAACAGGGTGTTGGGCACCCAAGCACATCAATGTGCAAGGGCAATGAAGGCTCTCCCCATCTGGTTCAAACCGACATAAGTCTACTGTAGCACAAGTCACAGAAAATTTTAACGATGGTTACGGGAGGAATGTGTCACCACACTGTGCATTGCACCCTGCTGTGTAGCCACAGACCCATCAGAGTGCCTATGATGACCCCTGTTCACAATCGAAAACCCCTACAATGGGCATGCGAGTGTTGGAACTGGACCTTGGATCAGTTGGAAGAAGGTCGCCTGGTCAAATGAGTCCCATTTTCTTTTACATCACTTGGATGGCCGTGTACGTGTGTGCTGTTTACCTGGGGAAGTGATGACACCAGGATGCACTGTGGGAAGGCGACAAGCCGGTGGAGGGAGTGTGATGCTCTGGGCAATGCCCTGCTGGGAAATCCTGGGTCTAGCCATTCATGTTGATGTCAATTTGCCACGTGCCACCTACCTAAACACCTAAACAGACCAGGTACAACCCTTCATGGTAACAGTATTCCCTGATGGAAGTGGCCTCTTTCCGCAGGATAGTGCACCCTGCCACACTGCACACATTGTTTAGGAATGATTTGAGGAACATCATAAAGTGTTCAAGGTGTTGCCCTGGCCTCCAGATTCACCAGCTCTCAATCCGATTGAGCATCTGTGGGATGTGCTGGACCGACAAATCCGATCCACGGTGGCTCCAACTTGCAACTTACAGAACTTGGAGGATCTGCTGCTAATGTTTTGGTGCAGCATACCACAGGATACCTTCAGGGGTCTTGTAGAGTCCATGCCTCAGCGGGGTCGGTGCTGATTTGGGGACACAGGGAGGACCAACAGCATTTTAGGTAGGCGGTCATAATGTTTTGGCTCATCGGTGTGTTTTCTAATGTGTTAAAATTGGAATGGCAGGGTGGGCATATGTATTACAGAAATGAATGTGGCAGTGACCGAGCTACTCCCTATAGGTTACCCGCGCATGCATCCTGCATCATCAAACTTGGAACATCGAACTAAAAAATGGTATTTCCATTTGATTCACTCTGTCCCTTCTCATCACTCATGGTGTTCCTATCTGTTTTTCATTCACTTGCCGGTCTCTCCAGCATCTCTGCTAGTGCCTTCAAAAACATCCTTAATGTGAGCCACAGTGCCGTTTTCTTGGTTGGAACACAGTGGTTGGTTTATCTTGTGGGTCTGTGTCCTCTCCTCCAATCGTGACCTACTGTCTGCCCACTAAAAGTCAAAACTCTTTTCTTGTAGGGGGAAGGTTCGTTGCATATCCCTCCTCTTGTGTAGCCAAACACTCTTCTTTGGCTTTGGTATTGAGCAGATCGGGGGTAATTTAATGACTGGGAGGGCTTTGGTTGGCATTCTGTATGTAATACTTGTTTTAAGCTGCGATGGTTAGTGGCCACTTCCACTTCGAGCCTCTCCGGTCACCCAGTCAATGACAATGAACGACAAACTCATTACCATGAAGATGAATCCCAATGCGGCAAAGCATGCAGCCTGCAGGGGAGGAAAAAGAGGGAAGCAGAAATGTAAACAAATCTTAAACAAACAAACCAAAAAAGGTTTTCATGTGCAAATGTTGCAAATGAGGACTGCGTTGTAGAACCGGAATGAACAGAAACTGATAATTTGTGATGTACAATGGGAATTTCCTTCGATAGACCTAAGATAGCTGCAAGAAAATTTTAATTATGCTGTCATGGAAAGTACCACAGTTGAAGAAGAGTATAACACTGAGGAAGTTGAACGTTCAAAACTGCTGGCCTGATTGTTCCATGAAATTATGCTGAATGTACGTCTTAAATTGAACATACGGGCTACACGATTTACCTTTAAAGTTTTCACAAAACACCAAAGCACAATCCATAATATAGTTGGAGGAAGCCGGTGTTACCTGAATCTTGGGTCTGGACAGCAAAGGCTCCTGTTCTTCGGGAACGATCCGGATGTAGAAGATACCAGGGAGGATGAAGATGAGGCTGGGTGCAGAAGTGGCCCCTTAAAAGAGGGAAGAGGTGAGGAGGAAAGAAAAGTGATTCAAAATGAACACGGCACACAGCTGAAGCCGCAGTCCGATAAGCTGTTCCACCTGCAAGGACATACCAATGAGGCCAAAGATGTCTCGGATCGAGGGGACGAAGATAACAAGCAGGTTGACGATAGCGATGAGGCAAATCGCAATACAGATGTGTCTGACCCAATGGAAGGGTTTGTCTGGGAACAGAATCTGCATTATGGCCCTGCGGATCTGAGGTGATTGGAAAAGGGGGGGGGGGGTAGAGGACAAAGAGAAAGGGTGGGGGGAAAGCAGTAGAGACAGGTTTTAGCGGGACAACATAGTATCACCAGGAGAAAGGAGAACTAACATATCCGACACAGTATCGTACCAATCTCGAGCATTCCTTGGCTGATTCCCACTTAACCATCGCAAGACGTAAATACAACCGTCACCAGTGACGTTTTTGCACCCTTTTTTTCCCTGGGTATAGACACTGGGTCATCCTTCACTAACAAGTGCTTAGAAATTATCTTACTTTGTGCCAAAAAAAGTGTGTACCCAAAATTTCTGCCAGATTCAAGACGTGTGTAGACCAATCAGTTTCTTTTTCTTTTTTCTTTTTTCTTGGGGGGGGGGTGGTATTTTCCCCTTTTTTCTCCCCAATTGTACCTGGCCAATTACCCCACCAACTCTTCCGAGCCGTCCCGGTCTCTGCTCCACCCCCTCTGCCGATCCGGGGAGGGCTGCAGACTACCACATGCCTCCTCCCATACATGTGGAGTCACCAGCCGCTTCTTTTCACCTGACAGTGAGGAGTTTCACCAGGGGGACGTAGCGCGTGGGAGGATCACGCTATTCCCCCCAGTTCCCTCTCCCCCTCAAACAAGTGCCCTGACCGACCAGAGGAGGCGCTAGTGCAGCGACCAGGACACATACCCACATCCGGCATCCCACCTGCAGACACGGCCAATTGTGTCTGTAGGGACGCCCGACCAAGCCGGAACATTGGGATCACTGGTTCGAATCCCTGTGTTGGTAGGCAATAGAATAGACCACTACGCTACCCGGACGCCAGTTTCTTTCTTACCTACGTGCATATATTGGTGATTCTGGATCATTCTTAAATCATAGGCCAAACTTTCCAGTTAGCACTAATACCCTGCCCTGATTCCTCATTATGAGAAGGGTCTAGTTGCCGACTCAAGAGAATGGCACAGCGATAGACAAGTGCAGGAGGTGACTCATAATGAAAAAGTGAAATATGGCCCCTATGGGTAAAAAACAAAAGCGGTAGCTGCAGCGAGCCATGTTGTTTCATTGTGGTTGGATAATAAAGTAAATTCCTAGGCATCACCTATTCATAAAACTAAACCATTGTTGGTTGGGTAAGAGTGGGAGCAAGAAATGTTTTTCATTTTCAATATCGTTAATTATCACAAAAGTATTTATCATTGAGTATATGAGTCATTTGTAAAGACAGTTGGAAATTTTGAAAATTAACTATTTACCAATTTTTTAAAATTGTGGTTTTTTTGGATAAAGTTTAGCCGTAATATTACTTTTTTTTTAGTTTTTTATATCATATATTTTTATTTTCATTTTTTTTACAATTACATTTTTATTTCTTTTTTGGAGCATTGCAGCAAAGCGTGGTTATAGAGGTTGCAGAGTGGAACCCAACCAATTCCCCAGCATCTCCAAAACGTTACACCAGAACGGGTTAACCGTGGAACACTCCCAGATCATGTGCAAATATGTGCCGAGGTTGCTCTTACACGTCCAGCCTTGGTTATCAGCAGTTCCCATTGTGTCAAGTCTAGTTGATTTGATTTTAATTTGCTTTTGATATGCTATCTCTGTACTGTTTCGTATTGAATAAATTTCCCTTAGCTTCTCTGATGTTTCCCCCCACATTTGATATAATATCTGACCACTTATCCCCGCCAGGCAAATAGCCTGGAAGGGATGTGTGTGTGTGGGGGGGGGGGCCTTGTGTGTGTCTGTGTCTGTGTGTGGGTGGGGTGGGGGGGGCTGGGATGGACTGGCAGCTCGTCCAGGGTGTTTCCCCGCTTGCCACCCAATGACTGCTGGGATAGGCTCCAGCATCCCCACGACTCTACATAGGATAAGCAGTTTGGATAACGGAT
Organism: Lampris incognitus; assembly: GCF_029633865.1. Classification (NCBI taxonomy): domain Eukaryota; kingdom Metazoa; phylum Chordata; class Actinopteri; order Lampriformes; family Lampridae; genus Lampris; species Lampris incognitus. The sequence goes on along the minus strand of NC_079212.1, from coordinate 4,697,769 downwards.
GGATGAATGTAAGCAGAGGACTTGACAAAAGCTAATTCTGAAGAAAAGAGATTTTCTAAAATGTTTGTTCTAAGGACCGCAGTATTTTGTATGTCTGTATAATGGAATGAAATGGATTAACAAAATTCAAGTGTGAGGCATTGTGAGCACAAAAGTGAATGAAAATCTGAAAAACGTAAAACTAAAAATGGGGGCCGGGGAGGGGGTGAAAAAGAATTCAGAGAAACGTTTAAAAAATAATAATAATGAAAAATATCCCGCGCACGCCTGTCCATAGCTAATCTCGCAAACTACTGGACCTATCAGCCTAAATTGTTTGTTCACAGTTATGACTGGATGATGAAGAACCTCTCATGATTGCAGTGATTAGAAACCTTCGAAAAATGTTTCTTTTTGCTATCGCCGCTCCCTCTCTTCATTCCCTCTCTGGCTCACTCGCTGCCCGATCTAAGTCAATAGTGTGCATGCGTGACCCACATCTATGGTCGATTCGGATCGGACAGTGACATGATGAGAAGTTATCAAAAGAATTCTGATAATTCAAAAAATGCAAAAGTTATAAAAGAGCAACTTTCTCAGGGTTGCAGTCAGAACAGGAAGTGTTGCAGATTCTTATCCCTGCCCGATCTGAGTCAACTGTAGATGTGAGTCACACATGCCTGACCATAAACGGTTTACCCAGCTATATTATATTATGAAAATAAAGGGTTAGGGTTAGACGAAAATGGTTGCACAGCAAACCTTTTCTTTTTGTAGAGTGCAAGTTCCTGTTGGTCGCATTTGCGTGGGGGTCTGCCAAGGAGACTCCGCATCCACAGACTGACAAGCAAAATCTTTTTATTCGGTAGATTTTTTTAGTTTGAGTGCTGCATATTAAATTTTTGCCCATATTTCCTCTTCAATCGACTTGTACTCTGTGCAAAAGTCTTATAATGGCAGGAAAAACACTGGTTTTTATTTCTGTGTGTGCATGTATCTGCCAATCTTGCATGTATTTGCTAATCTTGCATACTAGTAGGCCTGTCAGCCTAATGATTTTTAGTGCACAGTTGTGGCTATATGATTAAGGACCTCTCGTGGTTGCGGTGATTCAAAACCTTTGAAAAACCTGTTTTATACTGCATTTAAATGCTAACTCCTCAGCTGGTTTTTCGCCCAAGTCTGAGCACTGGAGAAGGGACGATACGCAGGCAGTGCCTCCGTATTTTCCCTTCTCCCAGTAGGTGAAAAAAGGGGTGGTCTGTCGCCAAGTCCAAACACCAGAGAAGGGGAGATACACCTGGCGGGGATCTGCACTCTACTGAGTGCACTCTTCTAGTCTTTAATAATCAATTGCAAGGTCCTTCTATCATTATTACTTTGTGAATATTACAGGAATCGCTTGTGGAGTGTTTGAACACTTTGTAAAACACTGACGCTTTATGAACTTCCCAAGGTAATATGAGGTACTCAGTTAAATGGTTACTTAGTGGTTCACTGTTCTTGAATGTCCTACCAATGCAATGTCTCATTTGTAAATATATCCAGAAATTCCCCTTATTTACAAGTTTATATTTCTTCTGCAAATCAAGATATGGCATAAATATTCCTTTTTCATACAAATCACCAATTGTGTTTACTCCCTTTAGACTGCCATTCTTTCCAATATACCATTCTTTTCCCAATGCGTATGTTAGGGTTATTCCAGAGTGAGAAGTATGACTGGTGACATTCTGCAAGTTTTATGGATTGTATTCTACACATTCCTTGAGCAATATGGTGCAGTCAGGCTCCGTTCTATAGTTACCCAGTCTGAATCCGGATGAGCTCTAACCCATTGTTTAGCTAGTTTGATTTTCTCAAAATATAGATTATAAACCTTGACATCTGGTAAACCGAGTCCTCCTTTGTCCTTGCCCATACACATCTTACTCATTTTGATTCTGGGCTTCTTCTTATTCCATATAAAATCTTTGATAATTTTATTGTACTGTGTATAAATCAAATCAGAGATCTTCAAAGGAAGCATCATACAGCGATAATTAAACGGAGGAGCTACAACAATTTTGACTACATTCACTGTACCCCAAAGTGATAGTCTCCGTGCTCCCCGTTTATCCAGATTATTTTTCATTTTGCCCAGTAGTGGGTCATAATTGAAAGTAATTATTTCATCCGATTCAGACTGATTTTAACCCCTAGAGACTTCATTACAACTGGCACCCAGTTAAAATTGAATTGAGACACTGGATTTTTATCACAAGATCTTGACGGTGGCATAGCCTCAGCTTTACTGCAGTTGATTTTGTAACCAGACAACTCAGAATATAATTGGATAGCATTCATTAATGGGGGTAGGGAGTTAGAGGGGTCGCTAATAAGTAATAAAACATCATCAGCATAAATCATCAGCTTCTTTCCAGCTCCCTTCGTCCCTCTAATATTTGGATCTGCGCTAATCATGATTGCAAAGGTTTCAAGAAAATTGTGAATAACAACGGAGAGAGGGGGCAACTTTGGTATGTTCTTCACAAGATATTGAAGAATGGGGAAATTATGTCATTTGTAATAACAGCAGTCTTAGGGTTTTTATTCACAGTGCTGATCCACAATCTAAACACAGAGCCAGACCCAAAGAATGACAGAGCCATACTTGGGAATCTCCATTCCACCCTGTCGAAAGCCTTTTCAGCACCCAGGGAGGAGTTCAACCATATTAAATGTAGTAATCTCCTTAAGTTGTCAGCTGAGGGCCTTCCTTTGATGAAGCCAACCTGGTCAGCATTAATTATAGATGGTAACACTTTCTCCAATCATGAAGCTAATACTTTAGTCAGTATTTTACATTCCCCATTAATTAAGCTTATAGGTCAATAATTTGAGGGATATATTGCATCTCTGTTTTTTTTTCCCGGAATTAATGATATTGATGCTTTATTAAATGTACTAGGCATGGACTCCAAATGGAATGTTTCCAGATAAACTTTTGTTAAGATAGGAGCCAATATGCAGCAGTGGAAAACTCCGCTTCAGAAAGTAGAAGTACTAACCATGTATTTGCTCCACCCACGCACTAAACCAGCTGATTCTAATTAGCACAACACGTCAGCCAGGTAGGAGAACTAACTAGTGAAATCAGCTGGTTTAGTCCATGGGTGGAGCAAATACATGGTTCGTACTTCTACCTTCTGAAGCTAGGTTTTCCACCTCTGCCAATATGGGGATGCCCTGTTAGCTCACTTGGTAGAGCCCGTACCACATAAGGCTGAGTCGTTATTATAGTGCTGGGTTTGAATCCAGCCCAGGCCCTTTGCTGCATGTCATCCCCTGCCTTTCCTGTCTCTCTCGACTATCGCTATCTAATAAAGAAGGAGAATGCCAAAAAATAATCTAAAAAAAAGAAAAGAAGAAGATAGGAGCCAATATATCCAAACATTTCTGATAGTATTCAATGGAAAAGCCATCCACGCCTGGGGACTTTCCCATAGCCATATCATTTTCTAAGACTCTGGGGACTTGAGGATTAATGAGTGGTCTGAGGTAGATGTAGATTTGTTTGTACAGTAAGAACAAATTCAAGAATACATTGATGAATCCTAAAATGTTGCTTAAAACGTGAGCACACAGTGTTTTTTTTTCTCTCCTTATCTTTTGCCTGTAAAGCACTTTGAATGACCTCTGCGATGATAAGGTGCTATACAAATAAACTTGCCTTGCCTTGCGTTTATGCACGTGCTCTGTTGGTGAATGAGGCCCATTAAATTGAAATTGTGTTTCGAAAGATGCGCGTCTCACCGGGAAGAGGACAACGGGCACAGTCAGAGTGACAGCAACCAGCACCGCCAGACGAACACACAAGATCAGCGTATCCAAGGGGTCCACTTGACTGTAGGTGTGCAACAGCTCTGACTCCACGGCACCTACCCATAAAAAAGTAGAGACATCCTGTGATATCTCGCATGTCCCAGCCCCTCATCCCAGTGATACAACAACTACGCAGAGGTTAACAGCAGTCGGAACACGCAAAGACCTCAGATTCAAGCCATTCATTTTAAATCTAACAGTTCACAACTACAGAAAGAGGTGACGCTTGTCTCTCATAAGTAAGCAGTCTCTTACCGTGAAAGGTCAGGTAACCGAAAAGCGCCGTGAGCAGGTACATGGTGAACATGGCCAGGACGGAGATGTTGGCAACAGTCTGCATGCGTTTCTTGGTAGCACTAGGGATGAAAGTTAAACCGAGATGTTCACACCAAACTTCTCTCTACGAATGTAGGAATCACACTTTGGATATACTGTAGATTTGGATAGCAGAATGAAGATGGCGTTGTGACTTACTTGCGTAGCTCAGTGTAGATGGGGAGCACCTCGGGGTGACAAACAAAAGCGAAGGCCAGGATTGGGATGGTGTATGCTGTCTGAAAGCCACAAAAAGCCCAATAAGTGCCACATGAAACATTGTCTGAGTCTGTGGCTCGTTTTAAGACTAAGCCCCAGATTTCACCAATCAATCAGCCAGTCAGTCAATCATGTAACTAACCAGTCAGTCTGTCATTGACTGATTGATTGATTAATTAAGGTTTGGGGTGGTGCTGACAGCATTATGTGCATAAAAAAAGTATATCTGATTTACTGACATGGGGTATTACACTTTTGAGCCAATTAATGTTTTAGGTGTGTCAACTGGAAGGCGCAAAACTGAAGGAAATTATGCAAATGATCATGATTGCACCCTCTGTGGTACTTCCCAAAGGAAAACCTGCAAATTTCATTCAGAATTGTGTGTGGTGTTTAATGGCCGGTAAAAGCATATTCTATTTTAGACATGGCGAACATGGCTGCTGCTTTTACTCTGGGCACAGAGCGGTGGAGACGAAGAAGAGGATCAAGATGAGGGAGAGTATTTCATGGATGCATTAGCTGCCCTATTTGGCATGTCTGAGAATGAGGAGCAGCGCAGGTTGCCAAGCCATGTGATTCTTTCTCATCTGGAAGAAATAAAAGATGAATTGGAGCCACAGGCCAGAGGGATAGCAGCAGCTGCCTGGCACAAACTTTTGGCCGGGCTGTATCTTTTAGCCTCGGGGTCTTTCGGTGCACAGCGCACATCTCTCCAGATAAAAACCAATCCCTTGGTATTGGTACAGCCGGTATTCTAATTGGCTAATTGCGATGGAGCTCATTTTAACGTCATTTGATATTACATTTAAGGCTCTCACGCTAGTGAATTGGGTTTTTTGATCCTGTTTGCCAGTCATTCTGCTTTTAAAATATATTGAGTAGTATAAGTAGAAATGACATGATGAGGTTATTACATACTGTTAGTAAATTTTTAGAAATTATTTTGCTAGCAACTATGGTACAGATGTTACATTACCTGGCTACAAGAGTACACTTTTACCTAATCTGCCACTTGTCAATGTTATCCTTGCTACTATGTTATATGATTAGTTGTTAATGGCTACATTATATTACATTACAGTCATTTAGCCGACGCTTTTATCCAAAGCGACTTACAATAAGTGCATCATTTAACGTAGGGAATCAGGAGAACTACTAGTCATCAGAGGTCATAAGTGCATCTAAACAAGCATCTAAGAGCAAAACCAGTGCTAAAGTAAAAGCGCAAGAAAGAGATTTTTTGGTTTTTTAAATGAGTGAATACAATAAGTGCTAAGAACAAGTGACAGGGTAGTCAGAGTAGTAGTTCTTAAAGAGGTGAGTTTTCAACCTGCGCCGAAAGATGGGCAGCGACTCCGCTGTCCTGACATCAGTGGGGAGTTCATTCCACCACTGTGGGGCCAGGAAAGAAAAGAGCCGTGACCGGGTCGATCGGCAGCAGGGGCCTCTGAGCGACGGGGCAACCAGGCGTCCCGAGGCAGCAGAGCGAAGTGGTCGAGCGGGGGTGTGGGGCTTGACCATGGCCTGGAGATAGGAAGGAGCTGTTCCTTTCACTGCCCTGTAGAATAGCACCAGAGTCTTAAACCGGACGCAAGCAGCTACTGGGAGCCAGTGTAGGGACATGAGAAGGGGAGTTGTTGAAACTTTTCTTGAAGAGATATGATCATCATTGTGTGCCCCCCCCCCAAATTAAGTCTTCATTATCTGGTAGATGTCAGGGGCAAATACAGCTTATGCTAAGCTATCAATTGCTTGCAGTTTCCAAATGCAGCTATTACATTGATCAAGATCCACCACAAACAATCTAGAAATGCATAAAACAGCAGGCCTCAAAAGTGCAAAAAGTCAAAGTTGGCAGTGGACATAGTTAAGGGCAATTATTTTATACCCCTATGGATTTTTACATTGGACTGAAACAGGGTCCCTAATTTGGGCATGAAATTTACATCATGCTAAAGAGGTGATTTATTTCCAGTGCGCTCTACTTGTTTGCATGTGTCTTTGTAAATCTGGGGGTAAATTAACTGTTGTTGAGGCAAAGCTACGGAACAGCTGCAAATAACTAACAAATCTGCTGACGTTATGAAACGGAACATGGCGGGCTACTACTGTACTAAATTACCACTGTGGAAACACAATAAAAATGACCAGAGGCCATATGAACTTGTAGTTCTCTCTAACCTGTGAGTTGATGGTGAACATCTTGGGCTCACAGAAGTCATCTGTCCCATTAGTGAAATCCTTAGCAATTTCAGTCATGTTCACGTGCTTCGCGGGAAGAGGACAGGGAATGTTGAACTTCTTGTAGATGACCTGGTAAGACGCACCCTCTCATTAACGGAAGATTTAAAATCCACATGTTTATATAATAGCACTACTGTAGTTCACTTTCTACGACGGGTCAAATAGACTCACCGAAATGAGGAAGAAGACCATGCAGGAAAGGGAGAAGCCACTCGTATAGCCCAGGTACCCTTTATCACAACAGTAACAAGAATTAAAGAATGATTTGTGATGCTGACAAGAAATAACATCTGGTTTTGATGTTAGTTGGACTTCAGCACGGAACAAAAAAACAAAAACTATCGACAAAACAAGAATGGATAAGAGTGGAGAGATGGAAGGGTAATGAGAAAGTATAAGGACTGAAAAGGAACAGGTCAGTATGGGATGGAGAACATACCAAGTTGTTTCATGACTGCTAGTGGAAGGATGATGGCAGCACTAACAATAATGATCAGGTAGTTTCCCTCCAAGAACCACTCTCTAAGAGGTAGACAGATAAATGGATGACCAAATAATGAGTGCAACAAATATGACAGCTACTCGACTATCCATTAGTGAATGACAACAACATCACTGTCATACTTACCCTGTGTTTTCGTATTTTCCAAGGAACGCTTGAATGACCAGTGGGAGCTCAGATTTAACAATGAAGAGGTAGCTGGACATTGCTGAATTAAAGTGAAGACAATTAATTCCTTCCAATTACCATTAAGATATATTAAGATATATAGTATTAGTTATGTGAAAATGAGATTTTTTTTAAGTGGGGTTTTGGAAACTTAACATAAATGACATCAATGACATAGCATATTCTCCCATTACCTCCTATGTTGTGTACTGTTATGATGCAGGCGGCTAATAATTTGCCCGGGCCTCCAAAAGCGCGGTTTCCAAGCTGCTCATAGGCCCGGATACCTGAACACAAACATTTGGCGCGCATGTGAGACTAGACATGAGGACAGATGTTATTTTAGTTTCGATCACGTGTGCTAAGTTACACAGACTGAATTTTCTGAACATTTACCGACGACTCCAGCACTTCTCAACAGGAGGTGGATGGAATAGGCTGACAGAATAGCAATGAACAGCAACAGGATTCTGCAACACATGATAATGGACATCTGTTATGGACATATAATCACTTAAAGACTACATGATGGGCATACAAGTCAGTGAGTCAACCAATTCCCACACCATTCTTGTTTAGGTGGAAGATATTCCTAAGGAATACATGCATTAAGTGTTTAATTGTATAGCAGTCATCCAGTCCTGTTGTAAATGGACAATTCCACACCCCCCCCCCCCAAAAAAAAAGCAGCTACATACTTAGGGACCCTAGTCTTCATATTAAAGACCTTCACACACATTTAAAGAGAGACATACCTGATTATATCAGTTCATTTACTCATTATAACCTCAGTCATTTTCCGTTGTCTTTCCTGTTTTATTTTGAAATACTCACCTGTGTTGTCATTTCAGTTCCTGCCCCTGTTTTTGCCATCAGTCAACCCTGTGTATACCACACCTGTTCCCCAGTTCCTTCATTAGCTCCCTAGCACATATGCTCACTCCCCTGATTTCTCTGTTCCCCTGCCAGGTTGTCTTGTGTGTACAGCCAAGTAATCCGGCATTCACTAGTTCATGGTCTGCCCGTCTACCCGTCTTTTGAGACTTTGCCTTTTTTTTCTGGACTTTGTTTCTCTTGCCTGCCCTCATCTGGTCCATTTTCCTGTTTGGACTGAAAACCGGGTAACTAGAACTTGTGCTTTGGACCTGTTTCTGCTTGTCTGCCTGTATATCTGGTCACCTGTTTGGACTGATTCCCTGTGTACTGACCCCTGCCTGTTTTTGGCTATTAAACCGAGTGTTACTGTAACCTCCCTGTCTGTGAGTCATGCACTCAGGCTCTCACTTGTCAGTTTCCCCGGGAAACATTACAGTTTCTGAGGCCTACCATGGATTTTATTTAAAAATTATATATATATATATATTTTTAAGGAATGTCATGTATTTCCGTCCATTTGAGGAGGGGTGGGGACACCTTTTTGGAGTTTTTACTCCTGCATGGGGAAGATTGTGACGCAGTTCATTGGCTTGCCAACCCCCCCAAACACATAGCACAGGGCTGATCCAGGCGAGCATGCCTGTGATCTGATCACTAAGGGCTATTTTTAACCACTCAAATCTGATTTAGAGAAGCAGTGTAGATGAGCCCTCATATACACTCTGATAGATCAGGATGTATACTCAAGACGGTTGTCGTATTAATGTGCGAATACTCATGAGACAGACGGAAAGACCGAGACAGACCAATGGATAGACTGTAGATCAGAGTGTGCCCACTCTAATGACGGTGTATCATCAGCATAAAGACCCAACATATGAATACATATCGACAATCTGTAAATGGACACACCCATATGTAGCTTTGTGTGTTAGGCCTGCAATACTCACAAAAAAAGAATGATTCCGGTGTTGGACATTGCAAAAGCAAGTCCCAGAATTCCACTTCCCATAATGGCATTACTGAGGTTAAAGATGGACATGCCAAATGAAGTTTTCCCTTCAAACTGCAGCAGGAAGACAGAGAAGATCATTCAGAAAAACCACTTCATACACACACAGTTTGACACACTCTGTCAAAACACTTGAGTTAAAACGGAGATAAGGCCTCAGCAACTCAAGTTGGTATTTATTTGCCAAAATAAACAGCCAGACTAATTCACGTCACAGGTTTACAAACCTTCACTTTTATTTGGGCTGAAGCCGATTAGTTCAAATATTTAGTTTTTCTTTTTTTGCAGTAATTCAGCCTGAATCTAAACAGAACGATTAACTGTCAGGGACTTAGCAAAAAGTAGTAACTTACGTCTGTAAAATGAGTCTCTTTCCTGCCACCACCTTTATGTGGCAGAAATTCATCACGCTCAGCCATGGATTCCAGGCCGTCAAACCTCAAATTTAAAAAAAAAAGGAAGACATTTTGAGTGAACATCTGCAAAAACAAAACAGATGAGACACAAACACTATCGTCTATCCTGTGGACAGTGAGAATATCTGCAACAATACATTTAAAAACGGCATTAAAAGTCTTTTAGATACTCCCGGTAGAGGAAACTTATCCATAAGATAAGAAAATCAAGCTCGCTTAATCAGTTTTTTGGGGGAGGGGGTGCTTTGGGTGTATTTAACTACTTTTGCCCAGATCTTTCCCAAATTCCTTTCCCCCCATCTGTTGGTACTTAAGTGACCAGTCATTGGACTGTGGGAGACTTACCCATCATCTCTGCTGTGTCCGTTCATTTTCTGCAGCTCCATTGTAAATGCAAGGGCTTTGAGGCGAGAGACGTCTAAGATTTGGCTTTGGTTGATAGACGAGACCTTCCTGCTTGTTTTCACCTGGATTGGGAAGTCGAGAAAGCAGGTGTCATGTGCGTTGTTCTCAACAGTTGGAGGGGTGGTCTGGCAGAAACATTACCAAAATTATGTAATCCAGTGGCTGTGCCCAGCTCCTTATTTATGTCGATAAGAGCTCTCGGGGAGTTTTAATGTCACTCTCCCCGCCTTGCACGTCACACTCAAGTGGTGTTATTTCATCGATCTTGCCAACTTTCCACTGTTTGCATAAAAATTTGTTAGCCCCTTGCTTACTGGTAGCTAGTGCCGCTCACTTTTCACCTCCCATGTATTCCCCACTGACAAACAAACTGCATATGTGGACCTTCAGTATAGATCTTTAACCCTTCTCCATTGCTTTTAAGACAAGGATGCATGTGTCATCCCTGATTTTTCCATGAGATCCCCGTCGTCCTGGATTTTTCCATGTCCATTCATCCCCAGAAGAATCTACAAACCTCCACATCCATTCATGTATAACCAGAAAGGAACGTGCAATGGGTGTACATCTATATGACCTGGTCAGAAATCTAGAAACCCGTACAATGCTTGCATGCATACAGGACGTGTGTGCAAGGAAAAAGGGCTGCATTAGCTAAATGCCGTAATCAGACGAACGCAAGATTCAAAATTTTCCTGCTCTGAAGACATTGAATAATACCCAAATGGCATAGACTGGAACAAACATGGGAATTCCCTCAGTCTCTTCATCGTAAACTCAAAAGTCTATATGTAATACGTCTGAGGGCTGGACACTACTTTGACAAGAGACAGCCGAAAGGAAAGATGTAGTATAGACTGAAAATACAAAAAACCCCACTTCACACACCAATTTGGGACACAACGAAAAAACATACCCCTTTCTTTTTTGTGTTTTTTTTTTTTTTTTACACTACAAATGTCACAGGAATGCTGTGTCTTATGACTTTTTTCCGCGGAGCGTTTCTCTCACATAGTTGGTTGTGTCCCAACCCATTACATTACGCACAAAAGACAACAAAGCACATATAAAATCCACTGGCGGAGTACAGGGAAATTCCAATTTGGGGTCTGTAAGTCCTTTCAAAGGTTAGGTGACATAAAATGCTTTAAATAACAAATGTTGTCGCGGGGACTTATGTGGCTGTAACCCGGACAGCACAAAGCTAGCATGGAGAGACTGTGAGAATTGGTGCAGGTCTTGTCCTACTGCCACCGGGTCACGGGACAAAGTCCCTCTTCTCCGCGTCAGGCTGCCCTCGGGGTTTTCACATCTGACCCCTTGAGGGCTCGCTCAACAAGTACACTGTGTCACTGCCCGAGTTTCACACGGAGCTGGGAATTTCTTTTTATATATTCCTACGCTTTTCCTTAACCCGACCTTTTGAAATACAAACGGTGCATTTTTTTTCTTGGCCGCCCAGAGCACCCGCAGCCTCTGGAGATATGCAGCGGGCTATCATGGAAAAAGGTACCAATTAGGCTAAACACTGGTTTGACTCGCCCGTGCGTCCTGGCCTGGGGTCAAGTTGGTCAAAGCAACTTTCTTTAGCTGCATACTCAACCAAGTTCCCATGGCCCCCTGCCAGCGAACACCGCCATAGAGGCATATGCACTCAATGTCAAGACTGCTCTCTATCGTCCAATTTTATGTATAAACAAGCATGTTTGTAAAGCTAGCTGTAAAATATGCTGTGTTTTACGACCAATCACGGACTCGCTTGGAATCTACTTGTAAGCAAATATTTCATTATTTTACGGGGGGTAAAATGGAAAAACTAGACGGACCTGGTCAACTAGAATCTCGCTCTGTTTTCCCTGCCGCTGACAGCAAGAAAGAGAGCAAGCTCCGGTGTGAGAATTTACAACTCAGCAAAATGTACTTTAAAGAAACCCACTTGGGTGTATACATAATTATGTCATTTGAATTTTTCTCCCCATTGTCTGCACACACACACACACGCAAACCCCTTTAAGAAGTGTTCACACTTTGTATACCGACCAATATGTCAGTAACAGTGTGCAGTATAATGTTGGTGCAAAATGGGAAATCTTTCCTCTATCCAGTCAGTTGCACATGAGGTACATCAAGCACAATAGAAGCTATTGTGTCCTTAGTTTTCAGCAGTGTGTAACACATGGCGCTTGTCTGACGCAAGACCAGCTCAGTATTGACAGTTAGCCCTTCCCTTCCTCGGTACCTTAATTATTGGGACACACACACTACAACCCATTCAGTAACTTACCCTGCTGGCCAAGACCTGGACTTGTCTGCTTTCCACCAAGTGGGAGTGATATATTAACAGAGCAAAAAATCCTCAATAGTTTTCCAATCAGCTTTATTTTCTCCCAATGTTTATATCCGGCTTGCTAGTAAGGAGTTTCTCGTCTCACCAAAGCTCCTTGGCATTGACGGGAGGAGAGAGTGGGGGAGCTTAAGCTCTGAGAGAGAGAGAGAGCGAGAGAGAGAGAGAGAGAGAGAGCGAGAGAGAGAGCGAGCGGGAAATGGGAACACCCATAAACTTTAACCCTTTGTTTAACCACTCACAGGTGGTGTTGAGTTACAGTTGTAGCTCCACGGAGAAGGAGGCCATCTACCTTCCAGGTGTCCCACGGTGGGAAAGAGTCAAAACTGCGGTGGCACGTGGACGCGTGTGGAGAGACGGTATTTGAAGACTGTATTTAATCCTAGAGAAATATGAGCCTTGCCCCTAACGTGACCCGCTGAGGGAGTAATTACCCCGTCATTACAACGCGATGCAGGTAGAGAGGAGCGGCTAACCTCGTCCCAGTGCAGGTGGGCTTCGTCACAGCATGGGCGGATACTCACTGACAGTTTACATCCTGCTGGACATTACAGTGATGTTAATTAGCTTAGGAGATAAGGGCTTTTTAAAGGTTGCCTGCATGTGATTCTGCTTAAGACTGTAAACATGCAGCGTGCTAACAAGGTAGTGTGTGCCGGGGCACAGACAAATCATTAGGCCCACGATAACGAGCGACCGGCACTGTCATGCCAACCGCAGCAAAGGCTGTGATGCTTCCTGTTCATGTGGAAGTCTTCACAGTTCCAGCCAATCAGACACCAAACTGAAGTGCGGCGTAATAACTCGACCCCACAGAAGGGGGGAATCAGTTCATCTGGACACGTTTATCGAGGGAGAAGCATTTCACCCCTCGTCTAAGTGACCTCCTCTCCAGTCCCAACTGACTGCAGGTATCCCCAGCCTTTTTCAACAACACCGCGGCATAACGCCCGAAACCAACATTGCCACTCTAACTCTAATTAACGGTCACGGCAATTTGTATATGAAACCGAGGGTTGTTTTTGGCCGTTACGCCACTGCATTGTTTATAAGGGGTGGGGGGATACCTGCAGTCAGTTGAGACTGAAGAGGAGGTCACTTAGATGAGTAATGAGGGGTTTCTCCCCTCGATAAACGCTGTTTCATGATGAACCGATTCCACTTTCTGTGATAACGCAAGTTAACGTTTCACACCCAAGAAACACCCACGTGCTCTTTTATCTCGACGTGACACAAACCTCTCCAGGAAGTCAAGCCTTACCACTGTGACAAGGTCCCATCAATTGGTACCGCAAAAAAGATTAACAATTTATATACTATATATATGTGTTTGCTTATAATGCAGACTACCTTGCATGTGATTTTAATCTAAAACGTGGACAACACAGATCTACGCTGACCTCAATGACTCGCCTGACCTCAGAGGCAGACACGTATTCAGTCCAACGGGCTCTGGGGAAGCCAGCTACACTGGTCACACCAGACAGATGTTTAAAACACAACCCGGTGCACTCCTCGGCTTCGGCTAACTCGAGGAGGATTTATTGAAGCTCTTACGTTCAACGGCCCCGCCGCTGGCATTACCTGTTGCTTCGTGCGCCAGCAAGTTTCAGGAGGAACATTCGAGTCGGGCGGTTTCAAGTTTCAAATGAGGAGATTTCAAAAGGCGTCTTTGCAGCGGAATAAGCTGTGTTTCAGTACGTCCTTTCAGATGCCACCTCACAAACTGATGCCACCTCACAAACTGATACCGCCTCACAAACTGATGCCCTCACAAACTGATATACCACCTCACAAACTGACACCACCTCACAAACTGATGCCACCTCACAAACTGATACCGCCTCACAAACTGATACCGCCTCACAAACTGATACCGCCTCACAAACTGAACATGCTGCCAGCATTTTCAACAAAGGGGTGGTTTGGCACCGACTTTACAACCTAAACTGTCCGATCCAAAACAGCACCCTGTTGAATGGAAAGACAATAACCTCTAGAACATTATCACTCATTAGTAGCCTGCCACACATATGAAGGGACACCCTGCCTCACATATGAAGGGACAGCCTGCCACACATATGAAGGGACAGCCTGCCACACATATGAAGGGACAGCCTGGCACATATGAAGGGACAGCCTGCCACATATGAAGGGACAGCCTGCCTCACATATGAAGGGACAGCCTGCCACACATATGAAGGGACAGCCTGCCACACATATGAAGGGACAGCCTGCCACATATGAAGGGACAGCCTGCCACACATATGAAGGGACAGCCTGCCACACATATGAAGGGACAGCCTGCCACACATATGAAGGGACAGCCTGCCACACATATGAAGGGACAGCCCGCCACACATATGAAGGGACAGCCTGCCGGGACAGCCTGCCACACATATGAAGGGACAGCCTGCCACACATATGAAGGGAAAGCCTGCCACATGTGAAGGGACAGCCTGCCACACATATGAAGGGACAGCCTGCCACACATATGAAGGGACAGCCTGCCGGGACAGCCTGCCACACATATGAAGGGACAGCCCGCCACACATATGAAGGGACAGCCTGCCGGGACAGCCTGCCACACATATGAAGGGACAGCCTGCCACACATATGAAGGGACAGCCTGCCGGGACAGCCTGCCACACATATGAAGGGACAGCCTGTCACACATATGAAGGGACAGCCTGCCACACAGGAAGGGACAGCCTGCCACACATATGAAGGGACAGCCTGCCACACATATGAAGGGGCAGCCTGCCACACATATGAAGGGACAGCCTGCCACACATATGAAGGGACAGCCTGCCACACATATGAAGGGACAGCCTGCCACACATATGAAGGGACAGCCCGCCACACATATGAAGGGACAGCCTGCCGGGACAGCCTGCCACACATATGAAGGGACAGCCCGCCACACATATGAAGGGACAGCCTGCCAGGACAGCCTGCCACACATATGAAGGGACAGCCTGCCACATATGAAGGGACAGCCTGTCACACATATGAAGGGACAGCCTGTCACACATATGAAGGGACAGCCTGTCACACATATGAAGGGACAGCCTGTCACACATATGAAGGGACAGCCTGTCACACATATGAAGGGACAGCCTGCCACACATATGAAGGGACAGCCTGCCACACATATGAAGAGACAGCCTGCCACATATGAAGGGACAGCCTGCCACACATATGAAGGGACAGCCTGCCACATATGAAGGGACAGCCTGCCACATATGAAGGGACAGCCTGCCACACATATGAAGGGACAGCCTGCCACATATGAAGGGACAGCCCGCCACATATGAAGGGACAGCCTGCCACACATATGAAGGGACAGCCTGCCACACATATGAAGGGACAGCCTGCCACACATATGAAGGGACAGCCTGCCACACATATGAAGGGACAGCCTGCCACACATATGAAGGGACAGCCTGCCACACATATGAAGGGACAGCCTGCCACATATGAAGGGACAGCCTGTCACACATATGAAGGGACAGCCTGCCACACATATGAAGGGACAGCCTGTCACACATATGAAGGGACAGCCTGTCACACATATGAAGGGACAGCCTGCCACACATATGAAGGGACAGCCTGCCACACATATGAAGGGACAGCCTGCCACACATATGAAGGGACAGCCTGCCACACATATGAAGGGACAGCCTGCCACTGTGTCCACACGGTTGCCATGGCAGACACCGTGTGAGAGAAAGAAGGTTGTCCTCATACTCACCTCCCCGACAATGGCCAGTCTTCAGTCCGGTCCAGTCTTCAGCCCGGTCCAGTCTACAGTCTAGAGGAGGCAGCTGTTGCCTCTGCGTGTAAACCTGGCTGCCTGGTCCACTCCCCGAACCGCTCACGAGGAGGCAGCGCGCGGATGTGGGGGGGGGGTAACCCTAGCCTTGCGAAACTCTCGCGGTAACTTAAGCCCAGCCTAACCTTAATTTATCCCGACTTAACCGACAGCTACCCCACCCCCACCCCACGCCCACCCCGGCTTAATGTCCACCTCAGCCCCGTCTCACCTCTACTTTACTCCCACCCCTCCATTATCCGCCGCCGATTGCGCATGCGCGAGAGTTTCTCAAATCCAGGGTTCCCGCGTAGCCGCGCGCGCGGTAAAGAGAACCCGGTAAAGCCGTTTCCTGCCATGTCACTATGCCGCGCGGCGTTCACGCGGAGTCCGCGCATTCTCGAGCGGCAGTTGGTGTAACGGAACAGGAAACGCCGCTTACCGCGCGCGCGCGCGCGGCGGACGTTAAATAGCCCACATGGGCGCTATAGGCGTGTATTAAGATAACCTTTATTCATCCCCGATAGGACGCTCAGCAATTGTACATATTGAATTGTTTGCGGACAAATGGATTGAACTGTACAAACGTGCTTTTTGTTTATTTGATTTAATTGTATGTAGTAAGTCTGTCAGTGCATATGCCCATAAAGTCACAGCGTCCAAATCCACCGTCTTTCGTTTTACGATGCTACGTAACATCCGGTTGTAAATTCCCTCGCGGAGGGCGGCAAAAAATGTAAATACTTTCATTTTGGACGAGAGTGCCGTCTTGCCATTGCCGGTGTATTATTATTATTATTATTTTATATATATATATATATATATATATATATATATATATATATATATATATATATATATATATATATATATGCCACACAAATGGTATACCACAAATGGTATATATTGCATATATATATAGCATTTCGGGACACTTATTGTTGCAAATGAAACATGGCTAAAAGTCACTGAAACAAACGAGTCTTCTTCCTTTCAGTCAGCTTGGTCTTCACTCATGGTTTGCCCTTTGGAGACCCACGTGTAGCATAAGAAAACGCTGCATGCATTACTGCTGCTTATGATTCATTAATCACCACCTACATGAACGATATATACACTTGTCAGAAAATCTCGACTGCATAGATATTTCTAAGGGTTTCTTTAAACTGTAAGTACTTTAAAAAAAAAAAGGATTTCAAAGTTACAAACAACATGGCAATAACATTGCCATATTAGAACGATAGGACCAGGTGCATACAAAGGAAAGACAGAAAAAAGGGAAAATGAAAACAGATGAGAGGTTGAAATAACATCAATATAAAATACATTAAAAAATGTAACAGGGCTAGGGCTTTTTTTGTAAATTATATTCTTCTATTATGCTAAAAAGTTTCACTGCATTCTTATTTTGTCATGGCTTTAAGGGCCTTTGTATATGCAAGAAACTCCGGTAACACTTTAGTATGGGGAACATATTCTAAGTAACAAAAACTTAATGTACAGTGAATTAGTAATGATCCAGATGTCACTTTAGTATGGGGAACATATTCTAAGTAACAAAAACTTAATTTACAGTAATTTAGTAATGAGCAAGATGTCACTTTAGTATGGGGAACATATTCTACGTAAAAAAACTTAATTACTAGCGAATTAGTAATGATCAAGATGTCACTTTAGTATGGGGAACATATTCTAAGTAACAAAAACTTAATTTAGAGTAATTTAACACTATGAACACTTGTAGTGTTGTGTGTTGTTACGTAAGAACAGAGCATATTCATTAAGTGTTAGTAAGGGAGAATAACTCTTCTTGTGGTACTACCACCTTATAAAGGCCACACTAAGCAAAGCATATTGAGATGGTACTACTAATAAGCAATACTTCTGAGGTTATAGAGGGAAAACTCATAGTTCATGGCTTACTGGTTGTATAATAAGGCCATGCAGAATAAGGCATTAATGAGTACTTAATAACGACCAATTAAGAGCCAATATGTTGCTAATTTGCATGCTAATAAGCACCTAATTAATGGTGAATACGTTCCCCATACTAAAGTGTTACCGAAACTCCTTGTGAAACACACAAAAGTTGGGTTTCACTTTCATGTATTTCGACGTAAAACTCCCCAAAAATAAGAAGGTTGTTGACCAGAAAGTCATCTTTGCTGTGGTCCCTGACGAGTCCATGAACAACGTCGCCGGTGTCGTACAAGAATGACTTCCGGTTTGTCATCCGCCGTTTACCGGATTCGCTGCGAATGCAGCACAGGCCCCGCCCTGCTGCTTTTGGGTCAGAGCGGGGCCACGTGTGGCCGCCGTCGCTCCTTGAGAGAACTCTAGACACTGTCAGCGTTCATCTTTCCCCCCACCCCCCACCCCACCCAGGCACTGATAGATGGGGGCCGACACGAGATATGATCTGTACACCCAGACTTCACGATGTAATCTACGCCTCTAGCGCCGCCACATGCCTAAAAGTGAGAAAGCCTCTACTTCCGTGGTTCTTATTACCGTGCTGGTTCTACTCAGTCAGTCATCCGGCCATGCCAAGTCGGTGGGCTGTTACGTCACGAGAAATTGGTTTTCCTGTCGCTGGCCCAGATTTTCTTCCGTCACTTCTGCGCCATCTAGTGGACACCAGCTTGTCACTGCAATCCCGACTATCGACATGAACGCCACATTGGGAAAAAACCGAAGTATCTGCTGCAGATGTCGTTAATTACATGAATGTACAATAATGGGCTCGAGCTGCATGACGGGTCCTACGGGGAGGGTCCGTGAACTTGAACAGCCTTATTGAATTACCCTCGTAAACACGCGGACGCAGCAAGAATAAGAGCAGAACACAGACATAGAAAACCCTCTTACTTTATTCTAACGTTAAAAACACAACTGGTTTCTGTAAAACAGCGAGACATGGGTACAAGTTGCACTACGGCTGGGGCCAGAGTTGTTTTCAAGTTGCTCGCCGAGTTGGGGTAGATTTGGTGCCCTTGCAGCGAACGCGCGTCTCATTTGCCCTTGTCAACCCACGCGAAGAAGTTACATCGAGCCTCCGGGTTGGACGCATGTCCCTGAGGACGGCAACAAACAAAAAACTGTCTGCCCAGGTTAGGCCCTTCCTTTTTTACAGTACGCAGCACACAGGGCTCCTTGTGAACTTTACAAAGGGGTGGTTGGGGTGGCCCGTGAAGCACCGATTTCCAAAACAGTAGCGAAGCCCCCTTCTTTGGACCTGCAGGTCCCACAGTGGGGCCTGAACTTAAACACTGAGCATCTGTCTGTGTCTTCTGACCCCTCTCCTCTCTGGCAGTAACCAGAGGTAGCGCCGGTGATGTGCTACAGAGACCCGCGGTACCCTCGGTGTCCCTGGCTTTGTCTGAGACATCTTGTCCTGTAGGGTGTCCTGTTTGAAAGCTCTGTGATGTCACCGCATCTAGCCCGGGCACTTTTTCATAATGACTGGAAAGGGACTCCACAGCTGGAACGACATTGGTGGGCTTGGGTTTGAAAAAGGCAAGGAGGCTGCCCTGCGGCTTTGAGGAGCTTTTAATCATTTTACGTTTCTTTGCTTTCGGGACAGCAGACTCCACAGCCAACGTCCTTTTCGTTACAGACTGGTTTTCCACTCCGAGGGGATTTACATTCTCCCGCCTCTCCTCAGCCTCTTGAGATCCAGGTAATGAATCACTGAGCTCAGCTTTACTTGATTTCTGGTCCACCTTAACCAGGAACCGGGAGAGTTTCTGCTGTTTGCCAGCAAACTCTGGTAAGTGACAAGTACAGAGAGAGGGAAGCTTCGAGCTGGCTAGGAGAGTGCACCTGAGTTCCCCCCAGACAGGACAGTGATCAGACCCCTCCACCTCTGGCATGATGTCCGCTGCCAAAAACTGCTCTTTGGCCAGCTGGTAGTCAGCAAATACATAGTCAATACGTGTGCCGTAATTGGTCTGCCGAGCTCCAGTCAGAGTGGACCAGCACGTGAAGGCATTGGTACGTGTCGGGTGGAAGTAGCGGAAAGTATCCACAAATTTTCCACTATGGATGGGATCTGCTGAAGTTACCCCACTCTCTTCTTCCAGTTGCTCCTCACCGTTACTGTGCAAAAACCTGTTCAGCCATTTCCTTCCAGGGTTCTCCTCAAAGTCATCCTAAGTGAAGACAAGAAAAAGACAAGCAGAGTATAACTACAAGTAGTGTAATACTGTGAACTCTTGTCGTGCATGTAAAACTGTTATTAGTCATCATTGTTGGAAAAAGGGAACGCTTTAACATGATGGTATTCTCATCCTTTACTTACAATATCAGTGGGGTCACAGTGGTCTATAGGCCGGTGAGATGTATTCACATCTCCCAAAACAATGACATGGCTGAAAGAAAAATCCATGAAATAAGACTTGTTTCACAATGCTCAAACGTCTTTTAAAATGTCACTTTAAAATCTTCCTAAACCCTCACCTCCCAGCCTCCAGTATGGCTTCAGCCCGACACTGAAGCAACCTGTAGAACTGCATCTTAAACCGTTTTCGCTCAGGCTTTTCAGGATCGGCCCGTGGACAGTATACATTAACAATTGCAACCAATTTTACTTGGTCTTGACACCTGTGGAAAAATAAGAATAGGGATGAACACTTAATATATAATATGCTTAAGCTTATGTGTCACACGAGTGCATGCTTAAACAAAGCACCCCAACTGAAACGTCAGGGTATTTCCCTTCCTCTTACATCATTCTGTGCTGAGTAATGACAGCGCGCCCTTCGTTGTCTAAAAGCTGCAATTCCTCACTGGTGAATTCTGCATGGTCACCATAGCATCCGACTGTCTCCTCGTGGTTGGTCAGCAGGCCTGTAAGACCCTCCTCAGCAGCAAATGGGGCAGCACTGTCTTTGCAGTAAGTGGCAACTCCTGTACATGTGAGTGAAGGGATGGTACATTTGAGGTCTGCATACTGTAGAGTAGGGCTGTGCAAGAATTCAATATAATCGTTGTGTCGTCTTTCAGCGGTGATTACGTTGGGTTGAACTTTGGATAGCGTCATACCGTGATTCAGTGTGACGAACCGCAGCGGGATTTTTAAATACGGTATATTTGGATTTCATGTAAAATCTCTTGTGATAATCGTGATGATAATATTTTCCATATTGCCCAGCACAACCACGGTGTGTAGGTAGTGGCTATAGTTTAACTAATGGCAGGGGACACTGCAGAATGACTGCAGTGTCCCCTGCCTCACACACACACACACACACACACAGGTAAACTTACACATATTGCTTTGTGCTCTGTACGTTTGGTTCAACACGTGAGCTAGTGGCTCATAACACAAAACATGACACACAACATGGTGGATACAACATGACAACATGACACACAACATGGTGGACACAACATGACACACAACATGGTGGACACAACATGACACACAACATGGTGGATACGACATGACAACATGACACACAACATGGTGGACACAACATGACAACATGACACACAACATGGTGGACACAACATGACACACAACATGGTGGATACAACATGACACACAACATGGTGGACACAACATGACACACAACATGGTGGATACAACATGACAACATGACACACAACATGGTGGACACAACATGACACACAACATGGTGGATACAACATGACACACAACATGGTGGATACAACATGACAACATGACACACAACATGGTGGACACAACATGACAACATGACACACAACATGGTGGACACAACATGACACACAACATGGTGGACACAACATGACACACAACATGGTGGATACAACATGACAACATGACACACAACATGGTGGACACAACATGACAACATGACACACAACATGGTGGATACAACATGACAACATGACACACATCATGGTGGACACAACATGACAGCATGACACACAACATGGTGGACACAACATGACAACATGACACACAACATGGTGGATACAACATGACAACATGACACACAACATGGTGGACACAACCACCTCACACACACACACACACACACACACACACACAGGTAAACTTACACATATTGCTTTGTGCTCTGTACGTTTGGTTCAACACGTGAGCTAGTGGCTCATAACACAAAACATGACACACAACATGGTGGATACAACATGACACACAACATGGTGGACACAACATGACACACAACATGGTGGATACAACATGACAACATGACACACAACATGGTGGACACAACATGACACACAACATGGTGGACACAACATGACACACAACATGGTGGATACGACATGACAACATGACACACAACATGGTGGACACAACATGACAACATGACACACAACATGGTGGACACAACATGACACACAACATGGTGGATACAACATGACACACAACATGGTGGACACAACATGACACACAACATGGTGGATACAACATGACAACATGACACACAACATGGTGGACACAACATGACACACAACATGGTGGATACAACATGACACACAACATGGTGGATACAACATGACAACATGACACACAACATGGTGGACACAACATGACAACATGACACACAACATGGTGGACACAACATGACACACAACATGGTGGACACAACATGACACACAACATGGTGGATACAACATGACAACATGACACACAACATGGTGGACACAACATGACAACATGACACACAACATGGTGGATACAACATGACAACATGACACACATCATGGTGGACACAACATGACAGCATGACACACAACATGGTGGACACAACATGACAACATGACACACAACATGGTGGATACAACATGACAACATGACACACAACATGGTGGACACAACATGACACAACATGGTGGATACAACATGGCAACATGACACACAACATGGTGGATACAACATGACAACATGACACACAACATGGTGGATACAACATGACACACAACATGGTGGATACAACATGACACACAACATGGTGGACACAACATGACACACAACATGGTGGATACAACATGACAACATGACACACAACATGGTGGACACAACATGACACACAACATGGTGGATACAACATGACACACAACATGGTGGATACAACATGACAACATGACACACAACATGGTGGACACAACATGACAACATGACACACAACATGGTGGACACAACATGACACACAACATGGTGGACACAACATGACACACAACATGGTGGATACAACATGACAACATGACACACAACATGGTGGACACAACATGACAACATGACACACAACATGGTGGATACAACATGACAACATGACACACATCATGGTGGACACAACATGACAGCATGACACACAACATGGTGGACACAACATGACAACATGACACACAACATGGTGGATACAACATGACAACATGACACACAACATGGTGGACACAACATGACACAACATGGTGGATACAACATGGCAACATGACACACAACATGGTGGATACAACATGACAACATGACACACAACATGGTGGATACAACATGACACACAACATGGTGGATACAACATGACACACAACATGGTGGATACAACATGACACACAACATGGTGGACACAACATGACAACATGACACACAACACGGTGGACACAACATGACAACATGACACACAACACGGTGGACACAACATGACAACATGACACACAACATGGTGGACACAACATGACACACATGAGAATTTAGAATCAGAAGAACTCACGAGAATAACATTAAACATATAATCTAGCGCGAGAATGAGTTGTGTTCGCATCATACAACCGAGTACACCCCGCCCGGATGAAGGGCAAGGTGGGGACATGGCTCGACGTCAACCACCGCGGTGTGAGACGCTGCTAACCTGAGTAGCCGCTGCGTCCGCGGCTAAAGCTGAAATAGGAGTTGTAGCCGTCCACCATGGCCGCTCTGTCACCGAGCAAGTCTCCTGTGAAGCGGCACATTAGAGAACAAGCATGTTCAGCGACAACCCGGGGGCGCGGTTTCAGATGCACAGTAAAACCAAATTGCGCCGCTGGCTAGACATCTCCCGCGTTTCGCAACGTCTTAAAGTACGACTCACTTGTCACTTTTGTCTCTTGCACACATATAACGTCTGCGTCCAGGGAATCGAGGGCATTTTTAAAGCCGCCTTTAAAGGTTCTCAAGCCGTTTACGTTCCAAGTGACGATTTTCATGGCTTCCAACGGCACGCCGCGATGGACCGTCAACAAACGCTCCCCCGTTCAACGCGCCGATGCGGAAAGTAAAGCGGAAACGGATGGCTTCCAGCGGAAGTAAAGCGGGAACGGACGGCTTCCAGCGGAAGTAAAGCGGGAACGGATAGCTTCCAGCGGAAAGTAAAGCGGAAACGGATAGCTTCCAGCGGAAAGTAAAAACAAAAGCTTCCAGCGAAGTCTTCATCAGTCCGTAGCTCTTCTCTTATGTTGATTCCCCCCCCCCCTTTGTTCAAATAACAAAGCTAATCGCGTACAGCGCTTTTTGGTCAAAATATGCAGAATTAAACCGGCGCTGGACAGCGTGATACGCTAAAGATAAAGGTGGTTTCTCCTCCGCCAATGAAACTACAGCCCGGAGCAGTAGGTGACAGTAATGCGCCTGAACGCTGGATGCCAATCATCGTTTGAGGGGATGAAGAGTACAGTAATTAACTGATCACAAATACAAGTAAATTGGTTTCTGACGTAGTTCAGCGAACTACTCAGAAAGTGGGCTGGCTTCACACGTGAGAGTGACGAGTAGCTCACGGCACTAACGATAAGAGTTGATAATATAGGAGACAAGAAGAACCCCGCTACAATGTAGCGGTTTGGTTCTCCACCCGTCTAAATCTCCCTCTTCATCCTGCCAGCTAACCGCCTTCCCCCTGCCCCTAACCCCCCCCACTCCAACTCCCTCCCCCCAAATGCTCAGAATCATCCGAAATGCTGAGAAAAGTGGTTTTTAGCCATTTTTAGAAAATGCATATTTTGCACAATTATGCATAATTATTTAAAATTTCTGCTATTTTTCTGGTCCTCTCTGGAACAATACCTACCACCTCCCAAAAAAATGAGGATCATAAGTGCATTTTTGCAAAAATGCATATATTTTGCATAATGCCAAAACATTTCAAGTCCCAGAATTTTTTTTTATATAGGTGAAAAAAAATCAAAGATGCTCAGAATCATCTGAAATGCCGAGAAACGTGGGTTTTTAGCCATTTTTAGAAAAATGCATATTTTGCATATTTATGCATAGTTATGCATAATTTTAATTTTCTGCTATTTTTTATAGGAGCCCCTGATCATCCCCAATAACCTCCAAAAAGAATCAAGGCCCCAAGTGCTTTAGTTTGGCCGTTTATAGACTCTCATGCAGACACACACCACACACCAGACCTACACATTGTGACAATACAGGAGTAGATGGATCAAATCACAACGAAATGTCAAAAACACATCTCTTAAAAATATTACAGTGGTATGTAATTCTACCGAGCCTCTGATTGTTTAGTAGGTCTCTTTAATGCTCCTGTAGTATGTTTTCATATGCCTCATCAGCTAAGAGCTGGTTCTTGTTCAGTCATGCCCTGTAATCTGCAATCTTATTCTACAATGACCATGCGCCATGCTTACTGTGCCTTGGCTGCTTTTACTTACCTAGCATTCATATGATTTGTCAGTGGCTGCTAATGCAATGCTGACCATAATAAAGTTAGCTTAATAGCCTTATATTAACCTAACTACAAAAACTATGGGAAAAAAAATATACCACATTCTCTTGTCAGAGTGTGATGCATAAAACAGAGCAAATAAAGTAAGGAATTTAAATTAAAACAGTAAAATATGAAGAAACCACAGGCAAAGTGAGTGGGCCCTCGATCACTTCACACACCGTCTAAATGTCTTTATCATTTACTGAAGTGGAGAAGCTCCGGTGTGACTCCATCCCAGACCAGAAGCTACAGAAGTGACACATTTAACCATTGGATTTCCTCTTGGGGCCCTGTGGTGGCCTGGCGGCCTGTCCAGGGTGTCTCCCCGCCTGCCGCCCAGTGACTGCTGGGATAGGCTCCAGCATCCCTGCCACCCTAAAAGCAGGATAAGCGGTTTGGATAATGGATGGATGGATGGATCAAATCAATCAGTACGCAGGAGTTCACGCACACTGGAGAAAAAGTAAGGGCATTTTAAACAAAGGAAGATACAAGCAAGCACAGGAGCGCTGTAAGATGCCCACGAACTGCACAAAGTGGGAAAGCTGCAGAGTGACACTAGCACAGCAAACCACAGCCCCCCCTTTCTTTTTATTGACAAGGATACAAACGATGTAGGAATACGTTTTCATCATCAGACCAATCAACTATGAACAACCGTACACCTTCACATTCGATGGTCATAACAAAAGTAAATAAAGAAAATGAATGAACTGTAGTATTAACAATAATAATGATGATAATGCTGATAAAGCACTTTTGCCAGGGGGTAAATTGAAAGTGCATTTTTATAATGTAAGCAAGCATTATACGTATGTTTTGACTGCTTTTCTGTTTGTGCCCCTGGAAATGGTAGAGATATATTTCTCAATTTCTATAATTAAAGCAGGAAAGAATGATTTATTGTTTAACATTTTACTTTTATGGATGTGAAATTTTGCACACAAAAAAAAAAGATTTATTAAGTAAGGCTTATTGTCGCTTGCACTATTTGTGTCATGGAAACCAAACAATACATATTCCCATTTATGGGAAACATTTATTACAGACTTTAGACATAATAAAAGCATTTAGTTTCCTTCCAGGGTTTTCTGGAAAAGGCGCAGTCCCAAAATAAATGTGCGACCGTCTCGCTGGGGTTTTGCACAAAGAACAAGTGGGGTTACATACAGCGTTTCTCAACCGGGGGTCCGCGGACCCCTAGTGGTCCGTGGTGTAATTGCAAGGGGTCCGTGAAAATAAAATATCTTTAAAAAAAGATCCTATGACATTTATAGAAATAGGATTATTTTACTCAAATGTGACTGAGACCTTTATCTACCTAAACTATAAAGGGTAACAGGACTTTTTTCTCTAATTACATCTGTTTCACAAGTGTAATTTATTGTATTTTAATAAGAGATCTCGCTCCCGTTTGCATTGTTAAAAGTTACTGCATAAGAATTCTGTTGTTACATATATCTGAAAGTTACTGAATACATATTCTGTTTTGTTACATATATCTGAAAGTTACTGAATACATATTCTGTTTTGTTACATATATCTGAAAGTTACTGAATACATATTCTGTTTTGTTACATATATCTGAAAGTTACTGAATACATATTCTGTTTTGTTACATATATCTGAAAGTTACTGAATACATATTCTGTTTTGTTACATATATCTGAAAGTTACTGAATACATATTCTGTTTTGTTACATATATCTGAAAGTTACTGAATACATATTCTGTTTAGTTACATATATCTGAAAGTTACTGAATACATATTCTGTTTTGTTACATATATCTGAAAGTTACTGAATACATATTCTGTTTTGCTACATATATCTGAAAGTTACTGAATACATATTCTGTTTTGTTACATATATCTGAAAGTTACTGAATACATATTCTGTTTTGTTACATATATCTGAAAGTTACTGAATACATATTCTGTTTGTTACATATATCTGAAAGTTACTGCATAAGAATTCTGTTTTGTTACATATATCTGAAAGTTACTGCATAAGAATTCTGTTTTGTTACACATATCTGAAAGTCACTGAATACATATTCTGTGTTGTTACATATATCTGAAAGTTACTGAATACATATTCTGTTTTGTTACATATATCTGAAAGTTGCTGAATACATATTCTGTTTTGCTACATATATCTGAAAGTTACTGAATACATATTCTGTGTTGTTACATATATCTGAAAGTTACTGCATACATATTCTGTTTTGTTACATATATCTGAAAGTTACTGAATACATATTCTGTGTTGTTACATATATCTGAAAGTTACTGAATACATATTCTGTTTTGTTACATATATCTGAAAGTTACTGAATACATATTCTGTTTTGTTACATATATCTGAAAGTTACTGCATACATATTCTGTTTTGTTACATATATCTGAAAGTTACTGAATACATATTCTGTTTAGTTACATATATCTGAAAGTTACTGAATACATATTCTGTTTTGTTACATATATCTGAAAGTTACTGAATACATATTCTGTTTTGCTACATATATCTGAAAGTTACTGAATACATATTCTGTTTTGTTACATATATCTGAAAGTTACTGAATACATATTCTGTTTTGTTACATATATCTGAAAGTTACTGAATACATATTCTGTTTTGTTACATATATCTGAAAGGTACTGCATAAGAATTCTGTTTTGTTACATATATCTGAAAGTTACTGCATAAGAATTCTGTTTTGTTACACATATCTGAAAGTCACTGAATACATATTCTGTTTTGTTAACTATATCTGAAAGTTACTGAATACATATTCTGTTTTGCTACATATATCTGAAAGTTACTGAATACATATTCTGTGTTGTTACATATATCTGAAAGTTACTGAATACATATTCTGTTTTGTTACATATATCTGAAAGTTACTGAATACATATTCTGTTTTGTTACATATATCTGAAAGTTACTGAATACATATTCTGTTTTGTTACATATATCTGAAAGTTACTGAATACATATTCTGTTTTGTTACATATATCTGAAAGTTACTGAATACATATTCTGTTTTGTTACATATATCTGAAAGTTACTGAATACATATTCTGTTTTGTTACATATATCTGAAAGTTACTGAATACATATTCTGTTTTGTTACATATATCTGAAAGTTACTGAATACATATTCTGTCTTGTTACATATATCTGAAAGTTACTGAATACATATTCTGTCTTGTTACATATATCTGAAAGTTACTGCATAAGAATTCTGTTGTTACATATATCTGAAAGTTACTGAATACATATTCTGTGTTGTTACATATATCTGAAAGTTACTGAATACATATTCTGTTTTGTTACATATATCTGAAAGTTACTGAATACATATTCTGTGTTGTTACATATATCTGAAAGTTACTGAATACATATTCTGTTTTGTTACATATATCTGAAAGTTACTGCATAAGAATTCTGTTTTGTTAACTATATCTAAGTGTAGCCGGGTGGAAAATCATTTAACATATTTAACAGATTTACCACCCGGCTACATAAGTTACAACTGAAAGCTCTTATTTTTGCCCCAAAGAGTGAATAAATGCTATAACGCAATTTAAAATGCAGTTTCTACTGTTTCTATCAAATTGCAACCCCCCCTCCCCCAAGATGAGGTGGAGGGGTCCTCAGGGTAGATCAAAAACACGCAGGGGGTCCAGGACCCCAAAAAGGTGGAGAACCACTGCTTTAGGAAACCGCAGCCGTGCGATTCATTTCCACGCCACTTCGATCCGCCCGGTGGCGGTAACGCTCCCCAAAGCTGGATTTGCGAGCCGCCGGTCAAAACCCGCGAAGAAGACCCGTACACTCCGCTAGCTAGGGGGGGGGCAGTCGGTCTGCGTGGTTTCGGCGCGCTTTTGACACCGGACCTCCCCGGGAAATCAGAGGGGGAGGGCGGCGCACTGTCACACCCGCGGCGGCTGTCACCGGCGCGCCCCACCTCCGCCGTCCGCGTTTGTTGTCATCTGACAAGACAGTTCCGCAGAAAGAGGACGGAAGGTGAGTGAAATCAGCCCTTCGGTGGCCCGGTTAGCTCGCCGGGGCGACGGGCGAGGGAGGGAGAGCACACCCGGGCCCGGGGGGGGGGGTCGGTTTCGCGTGTGTTACGTAAAACCTTAGTAATTTAACCGTATCCAGGCAGCGGGGAGGGGGGGGCACCGCGGAAACGGAGCCGCCACTGCTCACCGGTCCCCGGCCACGCCACGCCACGCCACGCTAGGCCAGGCCGGGCCGGGCCGGGGCGGGGCGGGGGTGCCCGCTATCTTTCTCCGTCGCATCCCCGCCGTAGCAGATGTCATTGTCTATGGGGGTCCGGGACAGCCCGGCATGCGGCTCCCCCCCCATATCTCAGGTCTGATCATAAAGAACCGGGAGAACCCCTCCCCGCCCAGTAAACCCGTTGTCCTAATCAAGCGCCCTTTACGGTAAAGGCGACGAGCTGCCGGCTGCTCTGCGGGAAGACGAGGGGACCAGCTAGCGGCGTCGACACGTGATGAGCCGGGGGTCGTACGTTCGGGGAGGCTCGCCGTGGGCTGTACCGCTGCGTTCTCAAGTTAGTGGCGGAAAAACAGCGGCTGAATATATCATATATAATATATATAATATATATATGTATTATTTATTCTGAGGTCGATCACAGCGGGGATGCTGCAACAGCTCCCCCCCTGACCGCTCACTGAAGCCCGGCTGCGGCGGGACGAGCGGAGGAAAGCATCAGTGGCCTCTTTCAGTCATAGCCGCGGCCTGCAGGTACCGAACCGGCCCGTTAGCTGGGCGGACGTGTTTCCACTTGCGTGGTCATCGCTACGGCAGCACTTGATCCGAACCTGGAATGGAAACCTCCTTACCTCCTGTGTGTGTGTGTGTGTGGTGGTGGTGGTGGGGGGTGGTGTTCTCACGTGGGCAAGACTGAGAGCTTGTGTGAGCCTCCGGGTCCGGTCCAGCTAACGATGCAGGAGGGTTTGCCGGATCATCCGGTCGGGTTATCCCACCTTGCAGCAGCTTGTGCTATGTGATGGCACTGACTAGTAGGCAAAACGGGGATCTTTAAGAAACACTGTAGGTCATCCTCATATGAACTCGATAACAGTTCCTATACTTCAAATTACAATCAATAATCTTCAACTTCGATTTTTTTTTGTGTTCTTCTGCCCCTAACAGCTTGGATAATGAGTCAAGAGAACTGAAGAAGGCAGGTGTTCTGTTGGGAGCATTGCTGAACCAGTGAGAGGCCCGACGAGGATGCTGGAGGTGAACGCAGAACCAGCGAGTGTAGAGGCCGAGGGAGAAAAGGATACTGGGATGGGGAGCGGGGACCTGAAGTCCGAGGTGTTGCGGTTGACTTTGGAGCTACAAGAGGCCACTGAAGAGAAGCTGCAGGCTGCCCGCTATGGCCTGGTGGTGTTGGAAGAGAGCGCCGCGTTGAAAACAAAACACAGACAGCTGGAAGAGGACCATGAGGCCCTCAAGCTGGAGCTGCAGCAGCTCAAAGAGGTAAGATGAACCAGTCCACCCGGAAGTCTTACCCAAGCATATTGGCTAACTCAGCTAAGGGAGAGAATCCCAGGATTTAAGATGAATAGTCGTTGATATCATTTGCCTGGGTATCTAACATACTTTCTTAGTTAGTTAAGTGTTAATGGAGTCTCTTTAGTCTTCTGTCTCAAACTAACTCATTTAGTGCTTTGATTTTCTTAAGAACAGATTACTGCTATCATTGCTCCTTTTTACATCAAGTTTGGTTTCTTTAACTTTGTCTTTTAATCATCCTGTTCTTCAGATTTAATAGTATTTTGTGTGAGAACAAGGTGACAGTAATGAAAATATGGTTTAGCAGACTTAAACTTCCACGATGGCACTTACTCCATTCTGATCATTTACCACCTCTATGTTAATAGAGCGCTATAAAGAAGCCCTAGAGCAGTGACTCATTTGCTGTTGTACATAGAGTAAAATAAGAGGATTTTAGATGAAATAGCCTTTAATATCCTGTATATCAGGTCCGCACACATACTTTTAAGTTCATCGGAAAATATAGCATTGCTGGTGCAGCCTACTTTGTGGTTTGCTGCGCATCTCGTCATGGCTAATTACAGTATGGTCACTGGTCAGCATACAGAAAACAGTAGGTTGACGCTTGAGCCCTGTGATAACAGGAAAACTGGGAAAAGCGTGCACATCGGAGATTTCTTTCCCCCCATCAAGGTGCATGGTTCATGATTTCACCGGGTTCACAGCCGTGCTCATGTGTACTGATGGTTCAGTATGAATAAGTGCCAGTCGCACACTGTACTACACTGAACAGTTCTGGATTAGTCTGACAAAGGGGTTGCTGTTGAGAAGCGGAGAGACCTTTAGCATTATTGTTACGAATGTTGCAGTAATAAGAACCATGACGCTCGGGCTCATATTGCATATTATGCAAGATTATGTGTCCAAAAGACTTTGGTCAATGCAGTTTAGTTATAAAATGACAATGCAGGAGTAAAGAAATTGTTTTTCGTATTTGTACTTTGCATAAAATACATTTCAGGCGTTTTCATCAATCAGTATTTTATTGCTTTTGCTAGAGTAGGTATATGTTTAATTGGCGTTGGTGAACACCCGGGATTGAAAAAACAAAAAAAATGGAGTAAAAGAGATTCACCGTTGGTAAGCATGTACCTGAGTGTATGTAAATCAAACATGTAACCAGTCCAAGCCCCATTTTGATGGTAATAAAATTGCAATCTGCTGTTGGTCTTAGGAATAAGAATAAGCTACTTATCATTACTAAGGCCGCCTCTCACTTTCTGGAGAACAAGGGCGAAGCAAGACGGTAGTTTGAGCTGTACTGCTAGTTTAAAAGCCAGAATGCTAACATTGGTCACAAGTGTGTAAATAGCTCCCAGGTTCTTATCCAGTTTATTCATTGGTGACGTTGGCGGTTACGAAGTTTTATTACTGGAAAAATCAAATGAAACGAGAAACCAAAAGTGTTATCATCCTCTAAGCTACGTAGTAGGCTACAATGAGGCAGTGTTTGTGTGTCTGTGTGTATGCCGCATGCGTGTTTGTACTGTGAAACATGGCCTGTGTGTGCCCAAATGGTTGTGTTTTGTGTTCGAGCGTTGAAGGAAGCCGTTTGGCAAGTCGTCCATATTTTCAGATGAACTTGACCTTTGTCACGCAGGAGTTGCAAATTCACGTTGACGTTAAGGCCGTGTACAAATCCTCTGAATTTGTTTGTGGTTAGGATATCGAGTCAGTTTTGCTCTTGTGATGGCGAATGATGACGACGGCACCAGAGAATGAATAGTTGAGTGTGCGGGACTGTTGAGTCCTGGAGCTAATTTATATACCCATTAACAAAATTGGTGGTAAATGGTATCCATTCTGCTCGTCCTCGTAGCGTTGCTGAATAAGATGAGGTCAAGACTGGCTGGCAAAGATCCTGGGGCTTGATAACTATGTGAAAATGTAGGCAGTTTGGTCAAGCTCAATTATTCGGCTGTCGTCCTACTCAGTATCTGACCATATTGGCATGAAAGCAAACATAAACTCGGATGTTAGGCTCTGACATTGAGTTTTTCTTAGATAGTTGTTGTGTGATAAGCTCATTGTTTGCAGTGCTTAAAATATCTGAGTTGCGAAATATAAAACTAGCTTGAATAGTGTCTTAGCTGGTACCAGAGTTCATGGTCTGACTCTGAACTAATACCACTAATATGTGTTCTTTGGTTGCTATTATAAGAAGAAAATTGTTCACAAATACTGATAGCATCCCTTCGTACGGGGATAATATGTTACATTTTCAATGTATCTGAGCCCTAAATGTATTTAGTTCCACTGAAGCAGGCATTATCAAACTGGTTTATATAAGGAAATAATCTCATATAGTCTAATCTGTCATGTGGTCAGATTTTGGACTTTTTTAACTGTTCCATCCAGTTGTTCTCATCGAGGCCAGAGTCTATTCCTGCTTAAAAGCAGTCAGACATTTTGTTGTGAATGGTTGCCAGAATCAGAGCAGAATTTGTATCTCCCAGTTCTTTATAAAACCAAATGCTTAGCAAAAGCTGTTTATGTCTGAAGGGAATCGGAGTAAAGGATTTTGGGCTACTTTACATCATTTGCCTAAATCTCGTTTCTGGACAGGTTAGCAGCCTACGTAGTGCCAGGCAAGGGCTATAAGAAAGCAGAACACACACATGCAACACGTGCATACTGCATGTGTTGCATGTGTGCGTTCTCTTTATGTATACAATGCATACTAATATATATGTATATGTCAATGTCAGCTGTTAATAAAGCTACTACTTATGGCATGAAGGCATGAAACAGGCTTGTACTGTCTCATAAAAAATTTACTTGAATCACTGGATTTTTTTATACACACACACACACATATATATATATATATATATATATACACACATATATATGTATATATAGGGTTTTTTTCCAAAACCGTCAATGATATAAGTGCTCAACTAATGAGGAGCGGAATATCAACACAGATACAGGAAAAAAGATTTTAATGCAGTGAAGTACAGGCCTGTTTCATGCGTCATGCACTCATCAGCTGCGGAGTGCGCAACTCACGAAACAGGCCTGTACTGCAGGCTTTTTTTTTCTTCCTGTATCTGTGTTGAGATATATATATCAAGATAGTTGTAGGCTCCTCATTTGTTGAGCGCTTTTATCAACACCATTGACGGTTTCCACAAAAAAATGCTATCTATATCTATCTATCTATCTATCTATCTATCTATCTATCTATCTATCTATCTATCTATCTATCTATCTATCTATCTATCTATCTATCTATCTATCTATCTATCTATCTATCTATCTATCTATCTATCTATCCATATATATATATATATATATACTATAAGGGGTGTAAGAAAATATCAATACACTCGAGTATGGCGATATCTTTTCTGATACTGTATCGATTCTCAAAACCACTGTATGGATTTTTAATTGTTTACATGTAAAGGTTGGTGACAAACATGTTGTGTTGTGTGTAGCCCCACGACCGCTAGATAACAGTGTTGTAATCTATCTTCAGCCATTTGACTCTTCCACTCCAACCCAACAACGTAAACTGAGACAGGAAGTAGCATAAGCACAAAGAACACAGGCCTATGAAACCACAATATATCACCTTTCTGACAGTATCACAATATATCACCTTTCTGACAGTATCACAATATATCACCTTTCTGACAGTATCACAATATATCACCTTTCTTACAGTATCACAATATATCACCTTTCTTACAGTATCACAATATATCACCTTTCTTACAGTATCACAATATATCGCGATATATTGAATTGTAACCCTGTATCGTGATATGTATCGTATCGCCAGATTCTCCCCAATACACACCCCTAGTATATAAAGCACAATGTGCAGCCTGCTTATTTGGTAGCATGTACATTTCACCTAACTCCTTATCTGGCAGCGCTTTAATCAGCAGTCAGTAATACAAGCTGATGGAAGCATCCCTGCATGTACATCGTGTGTCTGGGTTATTTGATATGCTGTGGCCAGAACGCCGGCCTAGCCAGCCTACACACTCAGCATCAGCCAAATCTAATTTACCAACTCATTTTGTGAGGAGAATTTGCAGTTTCTCAGCATAGATTCTCTTGACATTTCACATGGCAATCAAAGCCAAGAAACTCATGCAAAATACTGACCTAGTATTTCAGCATTATACTAATTGTATTACGGCCAAGTATCACAGTTAATAAGAAAAAAGAAAAAAAAGGAGCCAAGATCTGGTGTGAAAGCTGCGCTTTAAGTTCAGATGTGTTCTCTGTTTCACAAAGCAACGGTTACTGTGTGAGTTTCAGCTGGCAGTTCCCCGGGAAGGCCTGTTTCCCTTTTCCTTAAGCCATATTGTCTAAAATTCCGAGTCCTGTTCATAGCTGCACAATGGATTCATTTTTAAGGGGGACTGCTGATATTGTTTCTTTGTCTAATGTACCCTACAGATTAAATATGGCCCTGTTTCTCTTTCCTTTGTGTCTAGGCATTTGCAGATTCTGTGAGTAGCCAAAAGCGCGCAGCTGCTGATGGAGAGTGCCGGGAGGAGAGTCTGCTGCAGGAGACAGCCACGAAGGAGGCTGCCATGGCAACCCGCATAGAAGAAGTCCAGGCAGAGTTAAAGCAGTCGCGCCTCGCTCTAGGCAATGCCCACGCAGAGATCGATAGACTGGGGGTCCTCTCCACCCAGCTGAAGAAGGTATGGAGACACACTCGTCTATTCACTCAACACAACTGTAATGATGTACTCGCCAAAGGACAGTTAAATCGGTAGACATTGTAGTCCTCCAGTCACTTACTGATTTTTATAGGCCGCTATGTTAAGTGTTGTACTGACTGGTGTATGGATGTTGCTTCACAGGAGTGTGAGTGTCAAGAGGCAGAAAAGGGCCACCTGAGGGACGAGATGAAGGAGTATAAAGTGCGTGAGCTCCGTCAGCTGCAGGACAACAGTGAGCTAGAAGAGGAGAACATCTCCTTGCAGAAACAAGTGTCTTTGCTCAAGGAGAACCAGGTGAAAACCCGCCTGTTACCTCATAGTGGAAGTGCACCGGGCCTTATTTTATCAATACATCTATCTGTTTGCAATATTAAAATGTACTGAAAAACAACACAAAACATACAACATGCAAGCCAAATTATTCTTCCAAGACTTTATTGTCCTTATTTATCATTAAAATGTCTGAAATGGGGGGGGGGGTTGTGTTTTTTGTATTCCTTAAATGATAATCTTTGGTCCGTTGACGTTGTGTTCTGCCATGGGCATTTTTTTTCTCTCTTGCCACAAGAGGAAGAAAGGGTGCATGAGAATCTCCCATTGTTTAATGTTTTAGGGTGTGAGACAAAGTGCTTTGGAATGCAGATGAGCCTTGTCTGGTGCGTTGGAGGCACTGGAGTTTCCCAGTTTCCTGGGCCCGTGTTCTTCCCAGTCAGTGTGTTGGGACACAAGCCGTCACTGTTGAAGGTTCATGTAGGGCTCTGTGTCATCCATTCTGCAGAATCACTGTGTGATTCTGTGAATCACTGACTCTGGGTTGAAACATCAGTCCAATTTTATTGAATTGTAAAGTTGTGGGGAAAAGAATTTTCTTCATTTTGAGTCATTTCTTAAAAAGAGAACATTGGATTTTTTTTATTTTCCCTTTTTCTCCCCAATTGTTTCCAGTCAATTACCCCACTCTTCTGGGGGGTAATTCTGCTCCACCCCCTCCGCCGATCCGGGGGAGGGCTGCAGACTACCACATGCCTCCTCCGATACATGTGGGGTCGCCAGCTGCTTCTTTTCACCTGACGGTGAGGAGTTTCACCAGGGGGACGTAGCGCATGGGAGGATCACGCTGTTCCCCCCAGTCCCTCCCTCCCCCCGAACAGGCTCCCCAACCGACCAGAGGAGGCGCTAGTGCAGCGACCAGGACACATACCCACATCCGGCTTGCCACTCGCAGACACGGCCAATTGTGTCTCTAGGGACGCCTGACCAAGCTGGAGGGAACACGGGATTCAAACTGCCGATCCACGTGTTGGTAGGCAACAGAACAGACCACCATGTCACCCGGATGCCCCGAACATTGAATCTAAACATTGGGAATAAAGTTGTGTGTGTGTGTGTGTGTGTGTGTGTGTGTGTGTGTGTGTGTGCTTTATCTGTAGATTTTTTTTCTCTGCTTGGGATTGTTAAACAGCTGCAGTTTAGGGGTAAGAGTCATCAACAACAACAAATGTGAAAGAAAGAAAATTCAAATGTGCGTCAGCAAACATGAGCAGATAGGAATGTGGCCTCATGCAGACAACTTTAGCTCTGCAGGGCCGATGGTGTCCCTCTGGCATCCCTCCAGGGTAAACCTCATATTCTGATCACTATATCTGCCTTGTCATCAGCAAGAGCATAAACTGTTTACAACTAGGCATCAAGTGCTGACACAGACTTTCCAAAGTATGCAGCCCTGCCCGTTTAGCGGCTTCCAAACTGTCGTCGACCCATCGTGAGCACTGTTGTCTGAATCTCCTAAGTCGTGTTTTGAGGGTTTCCAAACTAAATATTACAATATTTCTAAACTACTGTGTGATCAACTGACAGTTCCCTGATGTTAGACCCCGATGTTGTGCGAATGCTACCGTGAGATTTGGGTTTGCCATGACGTCAAGCAGCTCCCGGTGTTGCTTTCAGTCGATGCCAGCTTTTATGGCATTGTAGAACATTTCCACAGTCTTCCTCAAAACTCTCCCTTTAAACCTAGTGTGGTTTTGGTCTTGTCATTGGTTTAATTTAGTCAGTTACTCACAGACAACATTTGCTTATGATTGTAATCTATAAAAAAACCCCTTCTAGTCAGTTGAATATGTGTCTAATGGTGCAGCTGTTTAACTGGAGGTCGGACAAGTTGGGACGTCAGTGCAGACGGAGACGGACAAGAGGAAACCGTTGCCAAAGCTTTGTAGTGTCCCCTTTCAGTTTGGGCACATTTGTAAGTAGAGGGCGGCACGGTGGCGCAGTGGTTAGCAGGGTCGCCTCACAGCAAGAAGGTCGTGGGTTCGAGCCCCGGGGTAGTCCAACCTTGGGGGTCATCCCGGGTCGTCCTCTGTGTGGAGTTTGCATGTTCTCCCCGTGTCTGTGTGGGTTTCCTCCCACAGTCCAAAGACCTGCAGGTCAGGTGAATCGGCCGTACTAAATTGTCCCTAGGTGTGTGTGTGTGTCGGGGGGGGGGGGGGGGGACCAATGACTGCTGGGATAGGCTCCAGCATCCCCACGACTCTACATAGGATAAGCGGTTTGGATAATTAATGGATGGATGAATGTAAGCAGAGGACTTGACAAAAACTAATTCTGAAGAAAAGAGATTTTCTAAAACGTTTTTTCTAAGGACCGCATTGTTTTGTGTTTTCTGTATAATGGAATGAAATGGATCAACAGAAGTCAAGTGTGAGGCATTGTGAGCGCAAAACTGAATGAAAATCTGAAAAACGTAAAATTTAAAATGGGGGCCGGGGGGGGGGGTGAAAAAGAATTCAGAGAAACGTTTAAAAAATAATATCCCGTCCGGGTAGCGTGGTGGTCTATTCCGTTGCCTACCAACACGGGGGTCACCGGTTCGAATCCCCGTGTTGCCTCCGGCTTGGTCGGGGGTCCCTACAAACACAATTGGCTGTGTCTGCGGTAGGAAACCAGATGTGGGTATGTGTCCTGGTCACTGCAGTAGCGCCTCCTCTGGTTGGTTGGGGCACCTGTTGAGGGAGGAGGGGGAACCAAGGAGAATAGCGTGATCCTCCCACACGCTATGTCCCCCTGGTGAAACTCCTCACTGTCAGGTGAAAAGAAGCAGCTGGTGACTCCACGTGTATGGAAGGAGGCATGTGGTAGTCTGCAGCCCTCCCCGGATCAGCAGAGGGGGTGGAGCAGAGACCGGGACGGCTCAGAAGAGTGGGGTAATTGGCCAAGTACAATTGGGGTGAAAAAGGGGAGGGGGGGGGTATATCACAGGGCTGAAGTAATTTCAGACAGATTTTGGTGGAAGATGATACCTGTAGACTGGTTGTGAATGAGTGAATGACAGCAGTGTGCTGTCGTTCTGATAATGCACACAACTCCCTGTAGTGTCGACTGGTGATAATACAGTAAAATGTGTTTTTCTATTTAAAATGCTAGACTCCGCAACAGTGTCCTCCAATATGAAACAGTAAAAAGGGCTGAGTCTCAATTTTGCACGTCTCCTGTTTTGCTCACGTTCATGATGCAGGTGGAGTTTGAGGCCATCAAGCTGGAGTTGACCCAGAAGGAGGAGGAGCAGGAGGAACTGCGGGCTCAGTTGGAGGAGGCGGCCAGACTTCGGGAGATTGCTGAGAGGCAGTTGGATGAGGCCCTGGAGGCCCTGAAGGAGGAGAGGGAGCAGAAGAACAGCCTGAGGAGGGAGCTCTCAGCCCTGGCCCTTAACCCCTTTGACTCTGTGGGGAACCTGGAGGTTCACCTGGAGCAGCTGGACGACAGCCAGGAGGGGGGCCGGGGAGGAGAGGGTGAGGGAGAGGACCAGGACAGTGGCTACAACAATGGTCCTGGGTCCACTCCCGGTTCTGCTCACCCTCCTCTCTTGGGGGGCGCCAAAACTAACGGCCTCATCCAATGCTACTCCACTCCACGAAACAGCGACGTTTTCCTACGAGCCCCGGCCTCCGGGCTAGTATCTGACCTGCTGAGTGAGCTGCACTTTTCAGACAGCCAGAAACTTAAACAGCAGCTCCTACAGGTATGGAACCATACACCACACGGCATTCTTTTACACAGTTTTCCTCGTCTTCAAAAAGGACGTTTTCTCTCTATGCTTTAGACTGTTTTCTTTGCATTCATTCAGCCGTGGTGGGCCCCAGTAGCCTGAAAATTACTCCCGATAGAAAACATATTAATAAGGAAAAGTCATCGTCTGGCCTGATTGATTAGCCCGCCACGGGCAGACAGAACGACAGGCAAATAAACTACACTGTCTACATATTATGATGTAGTTACTCAAATAGGAGGCCTCCTTTAGAAATATCCAGGGAAGGGCTCGGTAGCAGAGCTGGGTTTCTGCAGCAAACCAAAAGTCTTTAAGAGAGTCTCGTCCTCAGCAAAGACTTTGGCAGAGGCAAAGTACAGTTGTTCTCATGACAAATTCTACACACTTATCGCTGTTAAAAATCATTATCCTAGGGGTCCCGGTAGCGTAGCGGTCTATTCCGTTGCCTACCAACACAGGGATCGCCGGATCGAATCCCCGTGTTGCCTCCGGCTTGGTCGGGCGTCCCTACAGACACAATTGCCCGTGTCTGCAGGTGGGAAGCCAGATGTGGGTGTGTGTCCTGGTCGCCGCACTAGCGCTTCCTCTGGTCAGTCGGGCACCTGTCCGGGGGGGGGGGATAGTGTGATCCTCCCACGTGCTACATCCCCCTGGCGAAACTCCTCACTGTCAGGTGAAAAGAAGCGGCTGGTGACACCACATGTATCAGAGGAGGCATGTGGTAGTCTGCAGCACTCCCCGGATAGGGAGAGGGGGGTGGAGCAGCGACCAGGACGGCTCAGAAGAGTAGGGTAATTGACCAGATGCAATTGGGGAGAAAAAATTGGGGGGGGGGGGTAAAAAAAAAACCCCAAAACAAACAAAATCATCCTTGAAAAAAGATGGTTTGGATGATGACGTGGACTAATAAGAAAGCATCCCAATGCTAAGGTTCATGGCGTAAAGTCCTGTTTTTGTCACCCGCTTGGCTGGGCGTCAATTGGCAATGCTGGGTGGGATTATGTGTAATATGTGGGTAATGTTGTACCATTGCAATCTGTGACCAACCTACATGTGGTGTGGCAGCTGCTGGTGGGTCCGGGGTAAAATAGCGTGAGCTTCTGCACGCGTTAAGTTTCCCCCGCAGAAACGTACAGCTGGCTGTTGAAAGGAAGTGGTCAGCTGGCTCAGTCGTGTAATGGTGAGGTCTTATTAAAAGAGGAAATTGGGCATTCCAGATTGGAATAAAAAAGGAGAAAAGCAAACACAAAAAAAGGAAAGGAATATCCCTGATGAGTAAGGCCTGTTTGTGTAAAAGCATGTAGGAACTCTTTGATGTCACATGCAGAGCTGCAGAGACAAGGAAATGGTTAGACCTACGTAACTGCTTCCTGCTTCGTCTGTATCTACTCTGCTAAAGCTAACTTCTTATGACAGGACCGTTATAGTGAGCTAGATAGCAGGGTTGTCTGGAAGGTTAGCTCTGCATGACTGAGCTGCCAGTACCTGACTGCAGTTTCTGCTCCTTCCTGTTCTAGACCACATCCTGTCACTGGAGCAACAATACTACATTACTCAGTCCACCAGAAAGTCTAGTATAAACTCCTTTCTGTGATAATTGTGTTTTAGGAATAAAGGGTATTTAAAGATGTTGAGAATACATTAACTATTCTCTTCCCTGAAGTTAATGTATTATTGATAATGCACTTAAACACACGGGAGTTGGGTTAGCAAGCTCTTGCCAGGCAGATGGTGGGACTGTGGGGGTTGAGTGTGTTCATTGTCTGTGTCTCCAGTACATATAAATAATGCATTCAGCGGTGTGTGACATGGTTGTTTTAGGGGCTTGGAGATGTGTTCTTTTTTTGTTTCAAGAATTATAATGAATCCATGACCAACAACTCTTTAATTATTAGAGGCTGTTTTCAAAAAAAAAGTCTCTTATTAGTGGTGCTGGCCTAAAGATGTTTGTGTGTGTGTGTGTGTGTGTGTGTGTGTGTGTGTGTGTGTGTGTGTGTGTGTGTGTGTGTGTGTGTGTGTTCTAGGCAGAACGAGAGAAATCTAGCCTGGCTAGTACAGTAGAGGAGCTGCAGATGCAGCTGGTTCTATCAAAACAGGCCCTCAGCCAGCAGGACGACAAAGTGGGCTCTCTGACCCAGCAGCTGGAGGCCTTGCAGGGCAGCCAGCAGCACATCATCCCCCAGATGACTGAGGAGCAGGGTGACGACGAGGCGGAGAATGGTAACGGTGGCAGTGTGACCTTTGACTATGAGCTGGACACCAAGAGCACGGAAGTGCTGGAGGCCCGCATGCGCGCAGCAAGTGACGAGCTTCTGAAGTTGAGGGAGGAGCTGTCGCAGGCAGGGGCTCGCTACAACAACCTGGAGCAGCGCTGCAAGCAAGAGAAGGAGCGCTGGAGGTCAGAGGCCCAGGAGTTGGCAGACAAGATCCGCCAGTGCATCAAGTCCAGCAGGCAGGACCAGGAGCGCATCAGTGAGCTGGAGAAGGAGATTGGAGCCACCCGCAAAGTGGCCAGTGACTCCGAGGGCCACCTGAGTGTTGCCCAGGAGGAGCTGCTGGCCTTCTCTGAGGAGCTGTCCAACCTCTATCACCACATCTGTGTGTGCAACAACCTGACACCCAAACGGGTCACCTTGGACTACTACCGTGATGGCGCCAGGACTAGCGGTAGTGGGGGCAGCGGACGGAAGTTGCACCACCTCCAGCCACAACAGCATCATAGGAAGCAGCGCCCCAGTGACATGTTCATCTCCAAGGCTGCGGCACTGCAGTTCATGGGGGAGGTCGACAGCATGGGAGGCAGTGGGGATCCCCCAACTTGCCCTGGATCTCCCACCCTGGATTTCAGGGATCCCTCCAATGTTCGCAACCTAGTGGCTGTTATCCGCTGCCAGATTAAACACCTCCAGGTAGGACAGCTTATTATTTCACCAGATCTGCCATTAAATGGGTCCCTCAGAGCGACCTACTGCTTTCAGATAGATAGTCAGATTCTAATGACTATATAGTCCCATGTCCTGACAGACCAGACATAACCAATGCAAAACCTCCTTGTGCTGGGGCGTGATCAATACCAGTCCTGTTTTAGCTCTGTTGAAAAGCTTTTCCTCCTCCACAAGTTCTTCTCTAATGCTTAATCCTTAGCACAGGCTGTTTCAAAGTAGTTGAGTAGATCTTGGTCCTCTCCAGAGCCAGCCTCATTTGGCACGTTGTCTTGTGCAGGTCTGAATGGACTGGATTACTGGTGGTCAGAGTCTAGCAAAAGGTCCCAGAAAGTTGAATCAGTTCATCTGGACACAACGTTGTGTCCAGATGAACTGATTCAACTTTCTGGGATTTCCTTACCTGGATTATTGAGCATGCAGCAAGACACTCTAGCAGGAGGTGTGCCGGTCGATTCTGTGTTTTCTGGAACATTGGGGAATTGGCTATTTTAGTACAGAGTTAGCCGTTATTGTTTATCTTGTCCATATCTTGTTGACAGGCACACAGTTAGTTGTTCAGGAGTTGGTGGAATTTTGTTTTCTGAGGAAAATGTGATCCCTTTGCTGAATATGTGCTGCACGACATGGTTGTTTTCTGAGCCTTTAAGCAGATCAGCTTGTGTTTGGCTATTAATGTGGAAACCAATATGTGGATATCAGAGGCAAAAAACACTGGAGCATTCATTTCTCGACCATATCTTTTTTTCCCCATTCTGTTATGATGCCTGAGAGCAACATGGCCAGTGAAACTAAAACTATATTTGACTCGGTACAAGTCCACAATTATTGATTTGAAGGTGAACAGTCAGAATTTGACAAGTGAAGAGCTAGGCGGGTTGCATCCTCTCGCTCAGTAAGAGGCTCAGAGAGCATATGTGAGACCAAATGCAGGTTATTAGTTGAATAGCTTATAGTATATTGATTGCAGGGGGGGTACAATATAGTCCAAATATCCAATGTATGCAATTTGTGGCATGAAATATGTTTTCTTTATTTGAAAATGGACATAAGAAATGTACAAATAAATTAACGTGAAGTGATGTGCAGTCTGCAATATTCAAGTGAATTACGTGAAATAGTTGGCACATAGACTAATGCTAATTACAACTCAACAAATGAAGTGGCTCACATGTTTTTTTTTACATTTAAATAATTATGAACGGGGGCATCTGGGTAGTGTGGCGGTCTATTCCGTTGCCTACCAACACGGGGATCGGCAGTTCAAATCCCCGTGTTACCTCCGGCTTGGTCGGGCAGCCCTACAGACACAATTGGCCGTGTCTGCGGGTGGGCAGCCTGATATGGATATATGTCTTGGTCGCTGCACTAGCGCCTCCTCTGGTTGGTCGGAGTGCCTGTTTGGGGGGGAGGGGGAACTGGGGGGAATAACGTGATCTTCCCATGCCCTATGTCCCCCCTGGTGAAACTCCTCACTGTCAGGTGAAAAGATGCGGCTGGTGACTCCACATGTATGGGAG
This sequence comes from Lampris incognitus, assembly GCF_029633865.1. Lineage (NCBI taxonomy): Eukaryota > Metazoa > Chordata > Actinopteri > Lampriformes > Lampridae > Lampris > Lampris incognitus. Next base: position 4,653,094 of record NC_079212.1, on the reverse strand, counting down.
GAGGCATGTGGTAGTCTGCAGCCCTCCCCGGATCGGCAGAGGGGGTGGAGCAGCGACCGGGACGGCTTGGAAGAGTGGAGTGATTAGCCAAATCCAATTGGGGCAAAAAAGGGAGTGGGGAAAAAAAATATGAATGGAGACAATACAGGAAAAGCTTTCTCCAATGTATTTTGCATCCAGCATCTCAAACTGTGCATGATAGTAAAACCTAAATTAATTAAAGAAACAAGAACGAAGCCTGTAGTGTTTGTTATTGCGGGAGAATTTGTTTATCAAGTCATCAAGGAAACTCCCCCAAGCCCGTAAAGCATGTGCATGCATGCACATGCTTTACGGGCTGTGGCGGGCGTGCCACCCTGAAGAGAATTATGTCCAGCGCGGGATGGAAAAGTAATAACGAGAATTCAGATCAATAAGTAAATTAATTGTCTGCCTGACTGTCTGCTCCCTCAGGTGGCTGTGGACCTGTGTCGACAGAGGGGTGCGCTGCCTTGCTCAGCATATAGCTATAGCGGGGAGTCTGAACGGGATGCTGAGACCCTCATGGAGGAAGTTCTGAAACTGAAATCCCTTCTCAGTACCAAGAAAGAACAGATCGCTACCCTCAGGACCGTCCTCAAGGCTAATAAACAGGTATGGCATAGCAGACCAGTACATACACACATGGCATTTTAGCCCATCTGCGTCAGTTGTGATTGTTGGCTAGGTAGTTGCTTTGTCTGGTTGCTGTTAGACTGGTTAACGGCGCACGCACACGCAAGTGATCTGTTAGCCGTGCAACTGGATCGGTCACATTTATTAGGCCAAATAACCCCACTTTGGTCTTATAGCAAAGTCTCTAAATTATTCCTTGGATGTGCCCCTTGCCTGATGTTGATCAAATAGAACTGTTATTGTTTCGAGGATGTTGAATATTTACACAGTCTAGTTTTCCACTGAGACTGTTGCTCTCAGTCAAGCTGACCTGTGAGAGACTTTCCATTCGTTGTAATCCTCTAAGGTCAGTGCAAAAGTTTTTCTTAAATTGTGTTACTTGGCAGGTAGCAGCAGCTGTTTCATCTCTGCTTTTGCCGGTGATGGAAAATTATCGCCAGTTTCTCAGCAAAGCAGTTTCATCTGGCTTGGTACTGATAGATGGCAGTCTTTGGATGATTCGTTTTTCGCCTCTTCTCTTGCCGGTTTTTGTACCCATCCATGCATTTATACAACATTCGGTTGTCCGGGTAGCGTGAGAGAGAAGGTCTTATGCCTAGTCCAAACATACACAAGTATTTTTTAAAAGTTTTTTTCCCCTCCTTCGTTCTTTAAAAAAACCCAACCCAGCCACTGAGGATGCACAAGCCAGTGCTTTCTTGGTGCCGGTCCCAAGCCCGGATAAATGGGGAGGAAGGAAACGTCCCCCCCCCCCCCCCCGCAAAAAAAAAAACAAAAAAAAAAAACAGGTAAGTTGACTTCACTGGTCTTTATTTAATATCGTCTTATCTTGCAGATCTCCATGTGTACACGGCTACAACTCTCTGTCAACATCAGGAAGGGCATCCGGTGTAAAATCTTTGCCAAATCAAATATGTGGATCATAAATCAGATTTCCATACCGGATTGGTCAAGGCCCATGTTACCAACGACTGCCACCGGTACTGTTGGCCAGCTAATTGGTTAATTAATTGGTTATTGGGTTAAAAAAAACCCTTCCACACAAGCATTGTTTAAAAATAAAATCTCCATCCAAATGAAAGCGCTAAAACACAATGAATGTGCTGTCAAGAGCACACCAGACCAACAGGCGGCAATATAACCCTCACCCCAAAGCCATATGGGCCAGTCAGAAGCCTGAAAAAAGCCAACCACAAGCCAGAAACTCTGTTTTCCCTGTCTACACGTCAACACTGAAAACAGAGTTCCTAAAAATCTTCACCCTGAAGGAGTTTTCCAGAAGCTCCGTTTTCAGCGAACTAAAACGCAGGTTGTGTGTGGATGAAAGGCCACAACGCGTAGAACAAGCTGTGTTTTCAAATATACCCGTGTACGTGTGGACTAGGCATTAGTTTATCGATTTTGTGGGCGGCACGGTGGGGCAGTGGTTAGCACAGTTGCCTCACAGCAAGAAGGTCCTGGGTTTGAGCCCTGGGGTAGTCCAACCTTGGGGGTCGTCCTAGGTTGTCCTCTGTGTAGAGTTTGCATGTTCTCCCCATGTCTGTGTGGCTTTCCTCTGGGTGCTTTGGTTTCCTCCCACAGTCCAAAGACATGTAGGTCAGGTGAATCGGCCGCACTAAATTGTCCCTAGGTGTGAATGTGTGTGTCGGCCCTATGGCCTGTCCACGGTGTCTCCCCGCCTGCCACCCAATGACTGCTGGGTTAGGTCCAGCATCCCCGCGACCCTCAGAGCAGGATAAGCAGTTTGGACAATGAATGAATGGATGAATAATCTTGACATTAGCTGTCTGCTGGGTCTGTATCCATTTCTGACAGTACACATAGTCTCTCGGCCTCCAAATGTCTCGGTAGTTTGAGTGGATTCACTCCTCGGTAGTTGTTCCTCCTCCTCCCCCTCCCATTTCCTGTGCCTCCAGCAGTACATGACCTGCTTCTGTCATCCTGCTCTCCATCACTCTCCCTTTTATATTCACTTACACTCTCTTGCATGCACGCGCGCACACACACAGACACACACACTTGTATAGCTTAATCTGCTTGGCTGGGCTGAGCTCACACAGGTTAGTTTCCTGAGTCTGGGTGCTTTGGTTTGTTTCATAGCAGAAAGACGTGGGTCATAGTGTTTTTCTAAGTTAACGTGATAAAACGCTGGCCGTGGCTCTTGTTTGCTCGGCAGCAGATTATTCTGACACAGAAGGAACGCCAAAATGTATGTATGGTTTCACTAAGCGTGCATGCTTCACTGGGTATTATGTAGAATCGAAACAGAATTATGAGAGAAAAAACATCGCTGGAAACTTAACCAGTCATAGCCAAAATCTTCCAGTGTGGGCGTCCGGGTAGCGTAGCGGTCTATTCCGTTGCCTACCAACACGGAGATCGCCGGTTCGAGTCTCCGTGTTACCTCCGGCTTGGTCGGGCGTCCCTACAGACACAATTGGCCGTGTCTGCGAGTGGGAAGCCGGATGTGGGTATGTGTCCTGGTCGCTGCAGAAGCGCCTCCTCTGGTTGGTCGGGGCGCCTATTCGCTGGGGGGGGGGGGATAGCGGAAACTCCCATGCACTACGTCCCCCTGGTGAAACTCCTCACTGTCAGGTGAAAAGAAGTAGCTGGCGACTCCACATGTATCAGAGAGGGGATCAGCAGAGGGGGTGGAGCAGAGACCAGGGTGGCTCAGTTGAATAGGGTAATTGGCTGGGTACAATTGGGGAGAAAGAATCCCCCCCCCCCAAAAAAAACCTTCCGTTATGGGGCGCCCTGGTGGCTCACCTGGTAGAACGCGTACCACATAATGCTGAGTCCTTACCTCAGTGGTCTGGGTTCGAATCTGGCCCAGGCCCTTTGCTGCATGTCATCCCCTTTCTCTCCCCTGCCTTTCTTCCTCTCTCTCTGACTCTCTCTCGCTCGCTCTGTCTCTCTCGCTCTCTCTCTCTCTAATATCGTTGTCAAATAAAAGCAGAAAATGCCCCCCACAAAAAAAACTTCCGTTATGTAGTAAGTGTTAATTACTAGCTATTACATAATTCGGGTTGGCTTTGCTCTTGGCGTGAACCTTATGCCCTCGCCATTTAGTACCACCTTATTTATTATTTCAGACAGCGGAGTTGGCTCTGTCCAACCTGAAAACCAAGTATGAGACGGAGAAGAGCATGGTGTCAGAGACCATGGTGAAGCTGAGGAACGAGCTAAAAGCCCTGAAGGAGGATGCTGCCACCTTTTCCTCACTTCGTGTCATGTTCGCCAGCCGGTAAGCTGTTCTTTATTTGTGGTGTTTCACTAGACATATTGCCAGACTAGCAGTCCACAGAGCAGCATACGTTGTAAAACAAAGTGCGTCGTTCTCAGTGTGTCCCATGGCAGGATTGATATACGTTAGATTTACTTTTACATGGAACTCGAGTTACACCGTCAGTTCAGACGGCTAGCTTGTGTTCTCCATGCTTAGCGTGGTTACTCCTGTTGCGGGACAGCTTTTGCCACTAGTGTCATGTAATAAGCTTACCAGCCTTCTTAGACCTGTGGACAATCCATGGGTTCTCGTGAAGATTAGGAACCACATGTTCTGCCCTGTGCCGAAGGGGGAGAGCAGGGACAAACCTCATAGGCCAGGTCACCTGAAGGAAGACCTCTCCTAGTGTTAGCGAGTGGGAGGCGGATCGTGTGTGTTTACGTGTGTGCATGTGTGCCCGTCCACGATTGGGCTTACAGACAACAACACACTCTGCTTCACTAACCTTAAGCTTATCTTCACGTGGGCCGCTGCATGCCTGTCAGGAGTGTTTGTGTTTGTGTGCGCTAAAGAATGTGCAGGCTGGATCTGTGTGGTCGGCAATAGCAAATTTGAGCTTCCTTGTTCTTCGTTTGTTTCTTGTTTGTAGAGTTGAGTTAGGTGAAATATTTATGTGGTACTCAACATAGAAACGTGCATCGTTGTTATCGGCTGTTCACTGGCCCAGAAAGGAAGTGAGCAGAAGCTTTCTTCATGGAGATGCATTAGACTGTCTAGGTCCTCACCAGACAGTTATGAGCCGGCATTTGATTATCCTTAAGAGGGATTGGAGTACAGACGGAGGTCAAGGACCGCTGTCTGTTGGAAAGGGCAGGGATTACAGCTTGGAAAATCGGCCTGTGTTCGCCTGTGAACATGTTAGTGTCATCATGTGGACAAAAAGAAGAACTGCATTTGTATACGCCACCGAGAGAAAAATACAAAAGAGAAATTAATTCTTTCTGCTTTCTTGGATTAGATTTTTGTCGAGATCTTCGCCCCCCCCCCTTCCAGAATCCTACATCCTACATTAAGTGATGAAAGCGCATCAAATTGTGTCTGTGTTGTGTTTATAATGTGGGTTTTGCCTCTTGTTTGTGCATGTTGTATTTGTGTCTGCATCTCTCAGATGTGACCAGTATGTCACCCAGCTGGATGAGATGCAGAGGCAACTGGCGGCGGCCGAGGACGAGAAGAAGACCCTGAACTCTCTGCTGCGGATGGCCATCCAGCAGAAGCTGGCCCTGACCCAGCGCCTCGAGGATCTGGAGGCTCCTGTTTCTCCCCACAGCCTAAGCAGCAGCCCCCGCCGCTCCCGGGCCAAGGAGCTGGGCACAAAGTCAGGCCGGGCCCCCCGGAGCCCCCGCAGTAGCCCTGCACGCCCACCGCTGAGGAACAGTCCACGTGCCAGCCCGATTCTAGGCAGCAGCGTTCCCACCACGGCCACACACCACCTCCGAGCCCTTACCCGAAGTCTCCACACCAGCCCTGTAAGAACCCCACTTTCTCTTTGTCCTGAACCCTTCATCCAGACGGGCCCCAAGCCTCATAGACGCAAGGCTCTTCCTCGGGACGCCACCTTCATTAGAAGTCGTAGTGTCAGTGATGTTTTTAGCGCACAATTTAATCCTCAAGAGCTGGGCACAGATGGTTCCCTGTCCTGTAAGGGGTCGACCGATTCCCTGGACGGTGAATTCGAGCTCAAGACATATGTCAGAGATACAAGAGAGGGCGCCACAGGCCGCAGAGGGTCAGCCCCTGCACGTCAGGACACCTTTATCACTACTCATGTTATACCATCCACTTCTACAAGGGGCAGGCTTAAATCTTCTTTGTTCCCTTCATCTTTAGAGAACCCAGTCTCTTCTAAAGTGCTGCGTGTCTCTCCAAGCAGCACATTTAGCACACAGGGTGAAAGTGAACAAGGTCTAAAGTCTCAGCCTCATGTAAACCAAGAGGTTTCTGTGCGGAAAAAAGAGCGCTTAGCTCACAGGTCTAATTCTGCGCAAGCAGCTCCTAAAAGCCGCAATATGTCCAAGCAGGGCACGGCCTCCTCTCAATGTAACCGTAATTCTACAGCTACCATTACAACCCCCTCTTTCTCTGCCCATAATCCATCTGGCAAAAGCAAGATATCTGCGGTCTGTAGAGAGCCCAGATGTGGATCTGTGTCAGCAAGTAGAACCACTGAGGAGTCACACAGCAGCACCAGCAAGAGAGCTGGTAGCACAGCTCAGGCCAAACCAGCCAGAGCCCGAAGGTCACAGTCAAAATCATCTCGCAGGCATTGAGATGGTGCCCAGTGGCATCATGTTATATCTGAAAATACTTCTTTGAGATAGAATCTTAAAAGGTGAAGTATTTTTAGTGCAATCACACATCTTGTTGCAACGATTTTGTTTTGAGCTAATACCTGCTGATAAACTAATATTTGCTCACTAAACTTGCAACCTACATTCATATCCACCAGCCCCTTGTGAGCTCCTCATTTGCTGGTCCTTTTTGTCTCTTGATGTTCATACTGCTATGTTGTGGTTGAATTGCCTTCCCCTTTTTTAGTTGATTAATTTCTTTGAGAACTTAATAAGTTTTTCTCTTGTCTCTGTCTCATTCTGTCTCTGTAGCGCTGAAAAAGCCTGTTCATCACTCCAAACCCCCACCCCACCATAAGGACCTGTCTTCATGTTGACCCCCTGGCCTCCTCCTCTTTTCCCGACCCGAGACATCCTGTCCATCCCAGACCTGATGCCACATTTCCCGCTCTGCCCGCCAGAGTTGTGGATTAACAAACTAAACCAAACCATATCTCATCCCGTCTTCTCTGTCCTCTCTGCTCGGAGCGGAGACGCCTGCATGCAGCCCCGGAGAAGAAGGATGAGGAGACAAACCTCCCGCTCATTGCTCTGTGATGTCTGTTACCGTGTCATTGACTGTCATGTCCAGGAGGGGTTCCGGCTCCCATCTCATAGTCTTGTTCAAGGCTGTGCATTGTGACGATCCACTGACAGTATTTATTCCAGACGGATGGACTGACTTCTCGTGTACAGTATTTACTGTTTGTTTCCTCACAGGCTTTTCTGACTGAAAACTCACTCATTTGTGTCACCATATGCAAGTCTGTTCCACTGCTGTATATCTTGACACCCTTGCCTTTTAGTCTGTCCTCCTGACGAGGCCTGTCTGGCCCCAGCTAGTGTTGGTAACCCCCTCCACCAACTGTAGTAACCCTCCCAACTAATACGGCTTTCTAGAACACTGTAGCCTTACTCAGAATTATTGTACTCCTTTTAAAGAGTTAGCTGTTGACTTGAGGTTCATCCCGACGACCAATGGTACTGTTAAAAACCTTTTTATATGTCCTGGGTTGTTGTCCGACCTCTTTGGCTTTAGCCTGTCAGCTAATACCCTTTAACCAGAGGTCAGTAAACGGGACATTTTACCTAAAGGAAATAGCTTGGCCATATTTTCACCACCTCAGGATTAACACCAAGGAAATCAGTTAAACAGGGTTTGGCACATGGTTAATGGGCATCATACTTGCTTTGCAAACTATGCAGACCAGGTCAGGCCAGTGCCTGTATCGTTGCCATCGGTTCACCAGGAGCAGGGTGGGCTTCCCAGCCTACCTTTACTTACGCGGTAATATCACCACGCTCCACTGCAGCCATCTGACCACTGCCATCATGTCGAAGTCACGTGATAACACAAACCGGTGTTGGTGCAAGAAACCCACTGACTCGTAGTTTACCCCCCCTGCATCGTGTTCTACAGGGCTGCAATAACACTGTGTTTTTGTCATTTCAGATTTCCCAGGGTCCTGATTTACTTAAAACCCACTACTAGAAATGAAAACGCGCCAGTCCTCTGCTAGGGCCCCCTGTCACGTGGTACTTTACCAGGGTAACCTTCTGCATGCGAAACAGTGAAGCTTTGCCTCGAGCTCAGTCATTCAGCATTAGATGTGTGTCTGTCATTTTAATACGCTATATTACCACCACTTTAAAGGGATTCGGAGATGCTGACATTGAAATAATTGTTTTACTCCACCATAGCACCGGCGTGCGCTCCGGCACGTTGGTGACGTGAGAATCTGCCGGGCATGTTGGCATTTCACAGGAAACTTAAGGGTGCGCCTCGCGGCAGGCGTGTTCGCTTGACTCCGGTCTCAGTCTGGACCGCTGACAGTGATGGCAGGTGGTTCTGACTTACTGAAGAAAAAGGTCTTGAGAGATTGCCCCGCCTGTCGGTGAAGGTAAATATGATAAGTTGGACGGAAATGTCCTTTTCAACAAGCGTCGCCGACGCCTAAATGTTCCCCGAATGTGACGTTACGCAGCTCGGGCACCCGGACCTGTCAGACCAAACTGCAGAAACTGAGAATACAAAAGTAATATTTAAAAGAAACAAATCTGGAGCCATCTCTTCAGGATCCAGGGCAGTAGTGGAATTAGAAAACTGATCTGCGCCGCAGTCGCCACCGCCACACGGTCTGTTGCACACGGTGCGTTTTGAACTTCGAGACATTCTCGGTGGACCTGACGGGGCCACTCAACATTTGGAAATGTCTTGAAGGGGAAAAAAACGTGGGGAAGTGTCTCAAATAATGGTTTAAATTTTACCATCTCGTGGTTTCATAGAAGAATAATGTCACGCCCCGCTGATTTGATTTTACGTTGAAACGTTAGTGCCTTGATTTCCCCTGTAGGTCATTTGGTTTTAGGATAAATCCCTGGAGAGGATGAGCTGTGAGCCACACTGTAGATGCGTTTCCTTTCGCGGTTTTAAAGTTCCGTCATGCTTGCTTTTGAGGAAACTCATTGGCTTGTTCGCACTGATTGAAAAGGGACGTTTTGTTGTGGTCAGACATTTTTACTTCGTAGCGTAAGCCCATTGTGTGATTTCACGACGGTCCACATTAGCCGCCCCGGGAATCCAGGGTCGCCTTGCCTTTTCTGAGGCGACTGCATGCAGACGCGGTCATGTGATGGACGACGGAGAGCACGAGGAATTTGACTAGATCCCGCGTGTTCGGCGCTAGATACCGGTCGTTAGGTAGATACCGGTCGTTAGGTTATGACCGGAGATGAACCCACGTGGGCCTGCTTAAGAGTACAAATGTCTCACTCGTAATGAAATGTTGCAGTGGAAGTTGTAAATGGATCCCTGTATCTGTCAAGTCACATCGTCCACAGATGTGGGTGTAATTTAAGTAGTTATTGTTGTATAATGTTTTTGATTGGCAACTGTATTTATGTGGTCTGTTTTTGTGTAAATTATAGGAAATGTCATACATGCCCCACATGCACATTTGGTGGTCCTAGACTACTGATGTGTGTGCGAGTTCCTTTTATTGATCTGTGAACCACATTTGTCATGAAGAATAAAACACTGTACATGTAAAACGGACTTCCGGGTATTTCCGATTTATTTAAAATACCCATCCATCCATCACCCAAACCACTTATCCTGCTCTCAGGGTCGCGGGGATGCTGGAGCCTGTCCCAGCAGTCATTGGGCGGCAGGCGGGGAGACACCCTGGACAGGCAGTCACAGGGCCCACACACCTAGGGACAATGTAATACGGCCAATTCACCTGACCTACATGTCTGAACTCCTCACAGGACGACCCAGGACGACCCCCCAGGTCGGACAACCCCAGGGCTCGAACCCAGGACCTTCTTGCTGTGAGGCGACCGCGCTAACCACTGCGCCACTGTGCCGCCAATGTTGTCAATCAAAATATTTTAATGTTTTGGTTTTTCCCCAATTGCACCCATCCAATTACCCCACTCTTCCGAGCCGTCCCAGTCACTGCTCCACCCCCTCTGCTGAGCTGGGGAGGGCTGCAGACTACCACATGTCTCCTCCTATACATGTGGAGTCGCCAGCCGCTTCTTTTCACCTGACGGCGAGGAGTTTCACCAAGGGGACGTAGCGCGACGTAACAGCCTCCGCGACCGACCAGAGGAGGCGCTAGTGGACTGACCAGGACACATACCCACATCCGGTACCCAGATTTCATTATTTGAAATGCATTTTCTCCAAAAGAGTGATGCACAACAGATTTAATTTGCAGTTTAGTTGCTTTTCGTACGGCTGCGTGTGGAAGTTAACGTAACACGTCTGCCTTTTATCCCAGTCATCCTTGTCTCTGTCTTGTGTCTTTGTGGCGGAACTGTTTATATTTGAGCAGTAGCTGCATATCACTCCTCTATGGTTTTTATGCATAACCACTGTCATTCGGGATATACAACTGACCATGTTGACGAAGGAACCATACACATTATCTTAATTTTGCCAAAAGCACTCCCAACACAACAAAACATCATAATATTCATGGCTATCGAAAAGCCTGCTAGTTTTCCTGAACAAAGAATATGTATCTACTATGTATGGACTATTTACATCTCACGCTTCCCTCCCGGAGCCTCCGCTTCCGCCTACGGCGGCACTTGAAGGTACTGCTCCGCCCGCTGTCCCCCCCGCTGGCCTCATCTCTCTTTGACCCTCTCGCCGGGTATTTTCCCCATACAGACTATTATCAGACACCGTGCCTCTCATCCACACAACGTGTCTCATAGCAGAAACAAGAACAACTGAATATCTGGAGCAAATATGTGCAATTTGTGTGCTATTTGTTGTCCTCCTGTTGGTGTTAATTCTGCTGTGACACCCAGCACGTTTGGCCTCTTGAATGTGAGATCTCTGGGTAATAAGTCTTTTCTCACTAATGATGTTATTGTTTCCAATAATCTGGACTTTTTTATGATTACTGAGACATGGCTGTCCCCAGGGGACACTGTTCCACTGATTGAGGCTAGCCCCCCTGATTTTGCATATTTTCACATTCCCAGGCCCTCTGGCGGAGGGGGTGGCCTGGCTGTTTTTTATAAGTTAGGTCTTAACTGCCATCCTCTTCATTTTGGTGATTTTATCTCATTTGAGGTTTTATGTTTTTTAATTACTGGCCCTTCCCCTTTACTCTGCATCTGAATTTATAGGCCCCCTAATTCAGTTAGTTTTATCTCTGAGTTTTCTGACCTTTTATCCATTGTCATGCCAAAATATGACAGGGTGCTTATTCTTGGTGATTTTAATATTCTTGTGTGCTGTCCTTCCCATTCCCTGACTTCACATTTTTTGGCTCTTATAGACTCTTTTAACCTCATTCAATCTGTTAAAGGGGCCACACATTCCAAAGGCCACATTTTAGACCTTGTACTCTCCTCTGGTTTCTCTCTCGAATTTCTCAATTTGGTGGATATGCCTGTATCTGACCATAAAACTGTCATTTTCAAAGTCCCACTACAGCTCACTACCCCTAGTCACTATCCTAAAACACGCTCTCGCATTCTCAACGCTGACTCTGCAGTTAAATTCTGTGATGCTTTTAATTCATCATCCTTTAATCCTTCTTTATCCCCCCTCAATCCAGATGCACTGTTAAATTCATTCAGTGATCAGTGCCAATCCATCCTCGACCAAATTGCACCATTTAAAACTAGGAAATAAAAATTAAATAACCTCCCCTGGCTGAATGATCACACCCGTGCCCTTAGAAGACTGTAGAAAAACCAAACTAACACTGGAAGGTCAACAAGTCCGAATTAACACATAACACCCTTAAAAACCAAATGTTAATTTACCAGAAGGCAGTTAAGGATGCGAGATCAGCGCACTTCTCTGAACTAATATTGTGAAATAACCGCAATCTTAAAGTTCTCTTAGGGGTAATTGATTCTGTCATTAATGGTCCCACCACTTCTCTTTTTGAACCTGATGTTGAGTTGTCCGAAAAATTCTCACTCATTTTGTAAACAAGGTAGAGAATATCAGGTCCCAAATCCAGCCAGGCTCTTTTCGTTCCGTTCTTCATGTTAATTTTGCCTCTTTCACCCAATTTCAACCAATTACAACTTCAGTGTTGGAGACTACAGTCTCCAATATGAGCTCCTCCTCCTGCATCCTAGACATCATTCCCACTAAGCTACTCAACGAGGTATTTTCCACCATCAGCCCCGTTATTCTTCAAATTCTTAATATTTCTCTGGCCTCCGGTTCCTTTCCAGGCAGTTTTAAACATGCCACCATTCAGCCATTGCTGAAGAAACCTAATTTAGACCCCCTGTCCCTAAGTAACTACAGGCCAATCTCCAAATTGTCTTTTTTTTAATCTAAGGTTCTGGAGAGAGTAATTTCTTCTCAGTTGATTTCTTTTATGAACACAAATACTGTTTTTAATAGGTTCCAGTCTGGTTTTAGAGCACTTCATAGTACTGAGACAGCTTAAGGTCACCAATGATCTACTGCTGAATGCAGACAGAGGTGACTGCTCAATTTTAGTTCTTTTGGACTTAAGTGTTACCTTTGACACGGTTGATCACAACATCCTCCTACATTGCTTAGAGACTTGGGTTGGCATCAAGGGCTCGGCTCTAAACTTATTACACTCTTACCTCACCAACAGAACTTTTTCTGTTGTTCTGGGTAACTCTACCTCCTCAGTGGCTCAGGTGAGTTGTGGTGTCCCTCAAGGCTCAGTTCTTGGCCCCCTTCTCTTCTCTATATACATGCTGCCCCTTGGCCAGGTCATTCAAAATCACGATGTGCTCTACCACTTTTATGCTTACGACACTCAGTTATACATGCCACTAGAACCCACTGATCCTAGCGCCCTATTAAATCTCACAGTTTGCCTCACTGACATTAAATCCTGGATGTCCAAAAATTTTCTTAAATTTTATGATGGTAAGTCTGAGGTCATTCTGTTCGGTCCCGAAAATTCCATCAGTCCGTTTGCTACTAATCTTGGTGGTCTGTCAGCAGGCTGCTAGGAATCTTGGGGTAATATTTGATGCTAACCTCAGTATTGACAATCAAATTTAACATGTTGTTCAGTCGTGCTTTTTCCAACTCAAGCTAATCTCCAAAATTGAGTAATTTTTATCAATTGCCGATTTGCAAAAAGTTGTACATGCTTTTATCTTTTCTCGGCTCGACTACTGTAATGCACTTTATTCTGGTATCAGCAAGGGCTCCCTCCACTGTACCACAATGCCGCTGCTCGGCTCATTACCGGGACAAGGAGGCATGACCATATCACTCCTGTGCTTGCCTCCCTACACTGGCTCCATTATATTTCGAATTGATTTATTAAATTTTACTGCTTACTGTTAAGGCTTTAATTGGCATTGCTCCTTTATACATTTGTGATTTATTGACTTGGTATGTCCCCCCTCGACCATTAAGATCTGTAGACGGAGCCCTGCTAGTTATTCCCAGGTCTCGGTTGGTTACAAAGGGTGATCGGGCTTTTGCTGTTAGAGCCCCCACACTATAGAACTCTCTTCCTGCTGAGCTAAGACGAACTAAGTCTCTTGCTTCTATTAAATCTCGTCTTAAAACTTTTCTTTTTGATATTTGTTTTTATTTTTACTGTTTTTAGTTTTCATTTGGTCTTACTCTTTTTCCTGCCTTGTCTGGTTTTACGTTTTATTTTTTGGGGTTTTTTTGTGAAGCACTTTGTAACATTGTTTTAGAAAGGTGCTATATAAATAAAATTATTATTATTATCATTATCACAAGCTCAGGACCACCACAGGGCCACCATGTGGGGGTTGTTATTTCTGCATGTCTGGTGGGGTGGGCCTGCTGACTGGCAACATCCAGTTCCAGTAGGATAACGTTCACTGAGATCCTTTTTACAATATGTGCAAAGTACTATACTCATAAATAACTAAAGAGGCCAAATAAACTCATTCGAAATAGAAATTACACATTATTTAGGAACACAACGATATTCAAAATAGCAAAGCAATGTCCGAGGTTGTGACTCTGGAAACAATAGGACACCATATTGATGGAAAGACTCGCCTTTTTCTGCAGAAGTGGAGGAAAGCGTTGGAGTCTCTGGGAGTTAAATATAATGTGGATTTAAGTGGGTACTAACTGGCCAGTACGGGGAACGCGACCTCCGGCGCGCACTGGGGCGGTTTGCAGCTGAGTGTGAAATGGCTGGGATGAGAGTCAGCACCTCCAAGTCTGAGGCCACGGTTCTCTACCGGAAAGTGGTGGATTGCTCCCTCCGGGTTGGGGATGAGTTGTTGCCTCAAGTGAAGGAGTTGAAGTATCTCGGGGTCTTGCTCACGAGTGAGGTCAGGATGGAGCGGGAGATTGACAGGCGGATTGGTGCAGCATCAGCAGTAATGTGAACGTTGTACTGGACCGTTGTGGTGAAGAGGGAGCTGAGCCAGAAGGCAAAGCTCTCAATTTACCAGTCAGTCTTCCTTCCAACCCTCACCTATGGTCATGAGCTTTGGGTAGTGACCGAAAGGGTGAGATCGTGGATACAAGCGGCTGAAATGAGTTTCCTCCGTAGGGTGTCTGGGCTCAGCCTTAGAGATAGGGTGAGGAGCTCGGACATCCGGAGGGAGCTCGAAGTAGAGTGGCTGCTCCTTCACATCGAAAGGAGCCAGTTCAGATGGCTCGGGCATCTGATCAGGATGCCTCCTGGGCGCCTTCCTTTGGGGGTTTACTGGGCACGGCCAACTGGGTGGAGACCCCGGGGTAGACCCAGAACTCGCTGGAGGGACTGCATGTCTAGTCTGGCCTGGGAACGCCTTGGGATCCCCCAGGAGGAGCTGGAGGGCGTTGCTGGGGAGAGAGACGTCTGGAGGGCTCTACTTAGCTTGCTTCCACCGCGACCCGACCCCGGAGAAGAGGCTGAAGATGAGATGAGATGAGATGAGATGAGATGGGATGGGATGGGATGGGATGGGATGAGATGAGATGAGATGGGATGAGATGAGATGGGATGGGATGAGATGGGTACTGTGGACAAATGATTGAATTGGGGACATTGGGTATGAATTGGATCCATGTATAGAATAATTATTTAATTTCATTATAGTGTTTCTCTTATGCAACTGCTGTGCCTCATTTTTTTTAATTAATTGCCCCCCCCCTTTCTTTTATGGACCAGTCCTGTAACATTATGTTTTGTATGTATATATTTTTTAAGAAAAATTAAGTAACCAAAATAGCAAAGCAAACATAGGTGGAATGTACGTTTAAAACACTGTATTTGGTTAAACTCTGCACACCGATGCATGTAAAGTTGTCTTGGGCCTTTTCTTCTTCTTCAACCGTTCAATGTTTGTTTTGAAACTTTCTATGACGTCACTGTTTTCTCGGAACACACGACACCTTCAATTTGGTACGTCACGTTCGGCGCATCTGAATCCCATTGGTTAAGTCCCTCCCCCGAGTCGCGAGCGATCTCTCGGAGGGGCGGGGCGTAGCGTCGAGGCACAACAGCTCGCCGAAAAAGTACAAAGGGGCGAGGCGGGAGGCGCGCGCCGAGGGGCTTGATCGCGTGCGTTTCCGGCGCGCGTGCAGTCCAGCAGCCGGTCGGTTCGTCGAACCGTCGCCATGTCCTTCAGGAAAGCCGGCGCGACGTTCAGTTCTGCGTTCCGGACGGGCAGTACGCGGACTCCTCCTCCTCCGAGGTGCCCGGGAGCGGGTGGGGCGAGCAGGGGGCTGACTGGCGGGACCGGCGGGATCGGCGGCCGGGTCGTGGACGCCAAACAAAATGGGCCAAGTTGCGAAGCCAGCTCGTGCAAGACGGGCGTCAGCGGCGAGCGGGTCGCCCCGTTCAGCACCACGCCTTCACCTGCGGCCAGCGCGGACCCAGCCGGGGGGGGAGCGACGACGACGACGACGACGAGCCGTCCGGAGGCTCCCGGAGGCTCCGCAAGGAGGTCGTATTGCGGCACCTCCGGGAAGATGGACCGGAAAAGTTACCTCTGGGCCCGCTACAACGAAATGAAGCGGCTGGTCCACGGTAAAGCATGCTGCACCACCCGCGGCGGGGGGGCGGGGGGGTCTGGTGTTGCTAGGGGGTGGGGGGGGTCTGGTGTTGCTAGGGGGGTGGGGGGGGGTCCGGTGTTTACTGCTGTAATGCGTCCCGGTGCGGGGCAGTCGCGTCTTGTGCAGAAGTGGTTGCGTAAGTGCGCCGCTAATGGGGACCCAAAACAAACAGACCCAAAACAAACAGAACCAAAACAAACAGACCCAAAACAAACAAAGCGCGTTTCACCCACTGCTCTGCCACGTCGGTCCCACGTGGAACTCCTTCGCAGGGGGTCGCCCGCCCTCCCTCGCGACCCGCTTCCTCCGTTGCCCCAAAACGCGCGGGCCGTGGGCTCTCCACGCAATGCCCGCATCTGTTGAAGTTCTGTTGGCCGGGGACCGGCGTCGTCCTCTCTCCAACTGGGTCAAATCGGACCAGATTAACGCTGCCACCTTGCAGTAAGCCGGGTCACAACAGAGCGCCGGGCCCCCCCCCCTCTGGTGGAGCACCCAAACCGCTACGTCACCAGTCAACGTGTTGTGTTGTGCCGGGGCAGGCGGAGCAGCTACTCCACATTACTGTGTGTGTCCTGTGTGTGTCTCCAGTGGTGTTGTGTTGGGGCAGGCGGGGCAGCTACTCCACATTACTGTGTGTGTCTCCAGTGGTGTTGTGTTGGGGCAGGCGGGGCAGCTACTCCACATTACTGTGTGTGTCTCCAGTGGTGTTGTGTTGGGGCAGGCGGAGCAGCTACTCCACATTACTGTGTGTGTCCTGTGTGTGTCTCCAGTGGTGTTGTGTCGGGGCAGGCGGAGCAGCTACTCCACATTACTGTGTGTGTACTGTGTGTGTCTCCAGGGGTGTTGTGTCGGGGCAGGCAGGGCAGCTACTCCACATTACTGTGTGTGTCCTGTGTGTGTCTCCAGGGGTGTTGTGTTGGGGCAGGCGGAGCAGCTACTCCACATTACTGTGTGTGTACTGTGTGTGTCTCCAGGGGTGTTGTGTCGGGGCAGGCAGGGCAGCTACTCCACATTACTGTGTGTGTCCTGTGTGTGTCTCCAGGGGTGTTGTGTCGGGGCAGGCGGAGCAGCTACTCCACATTACTGTGTGTGTCCTGTGTGTGTCTCCAGGGGTGTTGTGTCGGGGCAGGCAGGGCAGCTACTCCACATTACTGTGTGTGTACTGTGTGTGTCTCCAGGGGTGTTGTGTCGGGGCAGGCGGAGCAGCTACTCCACATTACTGTGTGTGTCTCCAGTGGTGTTGTGCCGGGGCAGCTACTCCACAGTACTGTGTGTGTACTGTGTGTGTCTCCAGGGGTGTTGTGTCGGGGCAGGCGGAGCAGCTACTCCACATTACTGTGTGTGTACTGTGTGTGTCTCCAGGGGTGTTGTGTCGGGGCAGGCGGAGCAGCTACTCCACATTACTGTGTGTGTCTCCAGTGGTGTTGTGCCGGGGCAGCTACTCCACAGTACTGTGTGTGTACTGTGTGTGTCTCCAGTGGTGTTGTGTCGGGGCAGGCGGGGCAGCTACTCCACATTACTGTGTGTGTCTCCAGTGGTGTTGTGTCGGGGCAGGCGGAGCAGCTACTCCACATTACTGTGTGTGTACTGTGTGTGTCTCCAGGGGTGTTGTGTCGGGGCAGGCAGGGCAGCTACTCCACATTACTGTGTGTGTACTGTGTGTGTCTCCAGGGGTGTTGTGTCGGGGCAGGCAGGGCAGCTACTCCACATTACTGTGTGTGTACTGTGTGTGTCTCCAGGGGTGTTGTGTCGGGGCAGGCGGGGCAGCTACTCCACAGTACTGTGTGTGTACTGTGTGTGTCTCCAGTGGTGTTGTGCCGGGGCAGGCGGAGCAGCTACTCCACATTACTGTGTCCTGTGTGTCTCCAGGGATGTTGTGCCGGGGCAGGCAGGGCAGCTACTCCACAGTACTGTGTGTGTACTGTGTGTGTCTCCAGTGGTGTTGTGCCGGGGCAGGCGGAGCAGCTACTCCACAGTACTGTGTGTGTACTGTGTGTGTCTCCAGTGGTGTTGTGCCGGGGCAGGCGGAGCAGCTACTCCACATTACTGTGTCCTGTGTGTCTCCAGGGATGTTGTGCCGGGGCAGGCGGAGCAGCTACTCCACATTACTGTGTACTGTGTGTGTCTCCAGTGGTGTTGTGTTGGGGTGAGATTTGGCCATATTGTTGTTTAAACTGGTGGTGGCGATGATGATCTCTGACCTCCAGTCTCTCACGAAACGAGGTCTGGAATATCTGACGGGGTGTTATGTGGAATATCTGACGGGGTGTTATGTGGAAACTGGCTTCTGTGTGTGGTGGGATTACTTTACGTTTGCATGCGGTTCACTGCAGGGCATCTTAAACGTGGCACTTCTGCATATGGCAGCAGCTAGTACGATGTACACAACACTGGGTTCAGTGCCTCATCACGTCGGGCATATCGCCCAGATCGCACAGCACTGTGTCATATCGTGACCTTGTCACCACAACAGCCCGCGCTCCTTTAAGCATTTCCTGTAGTGCCAAAGCAAATATACAGCAATCAGCCAACACGTTTAAACCGCTGACCTGTAAGTAAACAACACTGCTTATCTCATTACAGTGGCGCCTGTCAAGGGGGGGAGGGGGGTATTAGTCAGTAGTGAACAGGCACTTCCTGAATCGGATGTGTTGGAAGCAGGGAAATGGGCAAGCGTCTGATGTGAGCGACTTGGACAAGGGCCGAGTCGTGATGGCTAGACGACTGGTCAGAGCGTCTCCACAACGGCGGGTCTTGTGGGGTGTTCCCGGTGTGCAGTGGTCAGGACCTACCAAAAGTGGTCCAAGGAAGGACAACCGGTGAGCCGGCGACAGGGTCGTGGGTGCCCAAGGCGACAGGGTCGTGGGTGCCCAAGGCGACAGGGTCGTGGGCGCCCAAGGCTCGTTGATGTGTGTGGGGAGTGAAGGCTAGCCCGTCCCACCGAGGAGCTCCTGCAGCTCATGTTGCTGAAAAAGCTAATGCTGGCTATGATGGACAGGTGTCAGGACACACAGTGCCTACAGTGGGCACGTGAGCATCAGAACTGGGCCGTGGAGCAGTGGAAGGAGGTGGCACCAGGATGCACTGTGGGAAGGAGGCAAGCCGGCGGAGGCAATGCGATGCCCCGAGCAATGCCGGGAACCCTTGGGTCCTGGCATTCATGTGGGTGTCACTTTGACCCATACCACCCACCTAAACATGGTTGCAGACCAGGTACGCCTCCTCATGGCGGCGGTGTTCCCTGGGGACCGTGGCCTCATGGGTTTTAAGGTGTGTGCTGGTCCGTGTGTCTTCCCCGTGGTACAAACATGACCAACAACCTTGAAGTCTTCACCGCCTCTTCGCGTTGCATCCTTTGCAATGGAAGTGTTAAAAGTGCATTTTCAAATGTAAAAAGTTGGAGGGTGGAACTAGGGGAGATTCCAGACGGTCTTGCTCCAGATTCGTTCTCCTGACCGGGCGAGTAATCCCCTCGCCGCCTCTTTAGGTCGGTGCTTTGACCTCCTGTGAGGACCTAAACCGCGTCCCCCTTGTTGAGCACGGCCGTGTGTACGGGACGCACTGTGTTCATGTTCTGGTATAAGGTTTGGGGGCAGATGGAGGGAGCAGATTGTAAAAGCTCTTGTGTAATCTGCCGTTGGGGCTCCTCCGTTATCAGAACGGCGTCCGGCGAAAAGTCGACCCGGCAGATAACGAACACAAAAGAAAATCTATTCGCAGATGATTAGAGTTGTGTACGTGTGACACTGTTCTGTGGTTTTAAAGGTCCTCTGGATCGCACATGATTGTGTTTTTTCACATTCTGTTGGGGGGGGGGGATTAGATGTGTGTGCTGTGCACATGGCAGAACTTGCCCTGCCCTCGGTAACCCCGCGTAGTCGGCCTCAGTAGATGAAAAGCAGTGGAAAAATGGCGTCTTCCCTTTTTCTTTTTTGTTGTTGGCACAAATGCTGAGTCAGCAGGCTCCGTCACCCTGCCCTGCGTTCCTGCAGTAAGAACCGGCTCTGGGCATCAAACCTTGAGCCTGAACTGCTCTCCTTTAACTAAAGACTTGGACCCTACTGGGGGACCTGTCCCGGACTAAATTGGAGGACGGCGGCACCCCGCCAGACGTGGGCCGTGTCACAGGAAACTGCTCCGTCACGTCCGATCAGATGCGGGGTTCACTTGTACCACCGGCGGTAAAAGCCACAGCGCATGGAATGACGCCGCGGCCTCGACGCCGTTATTGCGAGGACTGTCTGTCCCTGACGCTTATTGGTTATGTGGAAAACCCCGCTGAAGGCGCGTGTCACCCACGGCTTGGAGAGGGCTACGCTCTACAGTCCAGGATGTAGTGGACTGGGGCGGCACGGTGGTGGCGCAGTGGGTAGCGCGGTCGCCTCACAGCAAGAAGGCCCTGGGTTTGAGCCCCGGGGTAGTCCAACCTTGGGGGGGGGGGTTGTCCCGGGTCGTCCTCAGTGTGGAGTTTGCATGTTCTCCCCGTGTCTGTGTGGGTTTCCTCCGGGGGCTCCGGTTTCCTCCCACAGTCCAAAGACATGTAGGTCAGGTGACTCGGCCGTACTAGATTATCCCTAGGTGTGAATATGTGTGTGTGTGTGTGTGGGCCCTGTGATGGACTGGCGGCCTGTCCAGAGTGTCTCCCCACCTGCCACCTAGTGACTGCTGGGATAGGCTCCAGCAACCCTGAGAGCAGGATAGGCGGTTTGGATCATGGATGGGTGGATGGTTCCCTTGATCCTGATGAGCGGAGGTTGGGTCGGTTTGGTTTGGTTTGTACTGATCTGTATTGTTTCCCATCCTCTCCGTCTGGGTCAGACTTGATCCCACCAGGTGTGTGTAACCTCCTCAATCCCTCCTCGATCTACGCCAACAACGAGGTCAGCCTGGCGGAGGTGGACATCTACGGCTTCGACTACGACTACACGCTGGCCCTGTACTCCAACATGCTGGACACCATGATCTACAATACCGCCAGGAGCTTCCTCATCGAGCACTTCAAGGTGAGTCGTGGCAGTTTGAAGGTTACTGACAGCCTATATTCTGAGTTAATCCGGTACGGCTGGGCAGTATATCGATATTATATGGATGTCGTGATAGGAGACTAGATATTGTCTGGGGTTTTGGGTAGCGTAACATTTTGATATGACGTGTTTTGTCTTTTCCTGTTTTTAAAGGCCGTATTGCAGTAAAGTGATATGATTTTCTGAACTTAGCAGACTTTTCTAGCTGTTCTGTCGTTTGGCTTTTCCCACGGTGCACCGTGGCCCAGTGGTTAGCGCTGCCGCCTCACAGCAAGAAGGTTCTGGGTTCGAGCCCCGGGGTTGTCCAACCTTGGGGGTCGTCCTCTGTGTGGAGTTTGCATGTTCTCCCCGTGTCTGTGGTGGGTTTCCTCCGGGGGCTCCGGTTTCCTCCACCTTCAAAAGAAAGATGCATGTTAGGGTTTATACTCCGGTCTGTGCCCCTGACCGAGGCAACGGGGAGAGAACTGGAGGTGGTTCCCCGGGCGCGGCGTGAAGCCGGCAGCCCGCTGCTCCTCGCTACACAGATCACAGCTAGGATGGGGTCATTTGCAGTAACTGGATTTCTCCAAGGGGATTAATAAAGCAAACTTATTACTGGTGATTATTTATCAGAAATTCTGATTGTGGGGGCGTCAGGTGGTGTAGTGGTCTATTCTGTTGCCTACCAACACGAGGATCGCCGCACTAGCGCCTCTTCTGATCGGTCGGGGTGCCTGCTCGGGGGGGGGGGACTGGGGGGGAATAGCGTGATCCTCCCACGCGCTACGTCCCCCTGGTGAAACTCCTCACTGTCAGGTGAAAAGAAGCGGCTGGTGACTCCACGTGTATGGGAGGAGGCATGTGGTAGTCTGCAGCCCTCCCCGGATCAGCAGAGGGGGGTGGAGCAGAGACCGGGGTGGCTTGGAAGAGTGGGGTAATTGGTCAAGTGCAATTGGGGAGGGGAAAAAAGGGGGGGGGATCCAAAAAAGTAAAATAAATAATCTGGTTGTATAACTGTTTTGTGAAAGCAGCAGTTCTCATCGTCACAATGTCGGTATCGAGGCGTTGGGTCCAGAAATATCGTGACATTTGATGCTGTCCGTATCGCCCAGGCCTAAATCAGCATGTGTCTTCTTGCATGACAGTACCCTGTAGACATCCACAAGTACGACTACATCCCCAACTTCGCTGCTCGGGGCCTCCACTATGACATCCAGAAGGTAACGTGACGGAGCCCAGCTTTGGAAACACAAATTGTCACGGCGCAGCTTGGAAGAAGTTGACAGAGGCCGTTCACCAAGTAATACCTCCTCTTCACCGCCTCACTTGCAGGGTCTCCTGATGAAGATCGATGCGTTTCACTACATTCAGCTGGGAACTGTGTACCGGTGAGTGGGGGTACCGGGATGTGTGGGATGTTGAGGACACACAGGCAACATCTTAAAGGACACAATACCGGCCGACCAGTTTCCAAGTCGTGCTGCAGTTGCAGATGTGTCAGCGCGTCTTGCCTGCCCGCAGGCAGCCAGTGGCGTCTGTTGTTTTCAGCGCAACAGGAAAAACCACTTGCAGAGACTTGAAACTTGCTTCAGATTTGTCACAGTTGCGTTATCATTGCGAGATAACGCAGCTGCAAGGGTGGTTTGATTTGATAAGTTGTGCGGTGTATTGCAGCATGTTTGTAGATGCCACACAACAGAGTTTATGTCTCCGCCAGACGAAAGGTCTCTGGAAAAAAAGTTTGCTTTACGGACGAGATGTGAACGAAGGCTGGTTTCTTGACCGTAAGGGGTACTGAATTGGAAATGAAGTTGGGATATTTCCACATCGTGATCATTTCGTTGCCTCAGTTGATAAGCTGAATTTGCGACTTGAAATTTCTCAGAAAAATATGTCTGAAATAATCCAGGAAGTATTATGTCATTTGCTATGGTTTGGTTTGAGGGCGGCACGGTGGCGCAGTGGTTAGCACGGTCACCTCACAGCAAGAAGGTCCTGGGTTCGAGCCCCGGGGTAGTCCAACCTTGGGGGTCGTCCCGGGTCGTCCTCTGTGTGGAGTTTGCATGTTCTCCCCGTGTCTGTGTGGGTTTCCTGCAGGGGTTCCGGTTTCCTCCCACAGTCCAAACACATGTAGGTCAGGTGACCCACCTGTACTAAATTGTCCAGAGGTGTGTGTGTGTGTGTGTGTGTGTGTGTGTGTGTGTGTGTGTGTGTGTGTGTGTGTGCCCCCTGTGTGATGGCCTGGCGTCCTGTCCAGGGTGTCTCCTCACCTGCTGCCCAATGACTGCTGGGATAGGCTCCAGCATCCCCGCGACCCTGAGAGCAGGATAAGCGGCTTGGATAATGGATGGATGGATGGATGGATGGATGGATGATGGATGGATGGATGGATGGATGGATGGTTTGGTTTGATGTTTTACTTCCCAATGTAATGTGAATTGGATTCTTAAACATGGTGTTTTTGCATATGCAGGAAGATATTGTGATAGTAAACGATAGCCTATAAAACCCCATGTGGTTGTTGTGATAATCCTTCTCATGTTGCCCAGCATCACACCTGAACATTTGAATGGAAGAAAAAGGGTAATCGGGTAATAATTAAAAATTTTCAAAAAGTGATGCCATACTTTGGAGAATGGTCGGGAGTAATGTAAAGTACATGTGATCTGTAGTAAATAGGAGTAAAAAACTCCGGTATTGCCCTTTAAGACGATGGAGGTTCTTGTGTCGTCGATTTTGCCAAACGTTGCGGTGAGCGGCCAGTTCTGTCCTTTGTGTTGCAGCTTTGTCATCTGTGCAGATTTTTGTCCCCTTTCTCATCCTTACCATCGAAGGCAATACTGCCCGCTCACAAAGGCTAACCTCGTCATCCATGTATTGCAGACATGTAATTGTGTGTGTGTGTTTATGTTGAGGGGTCTGAGTCCGGTGCCAGATGAGGAGATACTGCAGCTGTATGGGGGGACTCACCACATCCCCCTGCACCAGGTCAGCGGCTTCTATGGGAAGGTGAGCAGAATGGTTTCCATCAGAAAATATTCTGTCAGGGGCGTCCGGCTAGCATAGCGGTCTAGTCCATTGCCTGCTAACACGAGCATTGCTGGTTCGAATCCCCGTGTTGCCTCCGGCTTGGTCGGCCATCCCCACAGACACAATCGGCCGTGTTTGTGGGTGGGAAGCCGGATGTAGGTATGTGTCCTGGTTGCTGCACTAGCGCCTCCTCTGATCGGTCGGGGCAACCGGGGGGAATAGCGTGATCCTCCCACATGCTGCTTCCCCCTAGTGAAACTCCTCACTGTCAGGTGAAAAGGAGCGGCTGGTGACTCCACATGTATCAGAGGAAACGTGTGGTAGTCTGCAGCCCTCCCCGGATCAGCAGAGGGGGTGGAGCAGAGACCTGGATGGCTCGGAAGAGTGGGGTAATTGGCTGGATACAATTGGGGGGTCCCCCCCCCCCCAAAAAGGAACCAATGGAGACAATCATGATAAGGGAAATCACGGCGTTCAATCAGGAATATAAAGAAAATCATAAACAAACCTGCCGGTATTTCGACCGCCCCCTGCTTGTATGTCTTGTATTTGTATTGAATACAAGACAGTTCTGCATCGCATTCAAATATTTTTCAGTTTTTTCTGAGATGTAAGGGGAGCGTTTGAGATCAGAGTTTAGTTAAAACGATATTTATCGGACAACTGGAGAAGAGCGCCGAGCATCTGCGACTCAGCACATCTGTAATCTTTTCCCCCAGGAAGCCTGGGTCTCGGGGACTGGGTGTCAGGCTGGGATGAGAGGTTTTACCATGCATAAATCTGACTGGTGTCTGGCTTTGGAGCGCTTTATGTAAATCCTGCGGCTGTTTTTTATTTTTTTTACTTTTAATCTCAGATGTTCCCCACATATCAAGCAAGTCGGTTTATTTTCCTCTTCAAATATAAAATACTGCAGCTCTCCACATGCAGCAGAATTTGTTTGTCTTGGTTGTGTTTCGTTAACGGTTGTGTGCTGAGTTGTAGGAGCAGTTTGGACTTTAGCGTTTGGGTCTTTGTTCAAATAGTTTTTGGTCTGTTGGGTCTTTTTAAAGTGCTGCTGAGGGAAGAATGCCTCTCCATCCTCTAATCCTCAGTCAAAAGCAATCCAGTCTCGAAATAGTTCTGGTCTGGTTCAGGTCTCAAGTAAGGATTAGCGCCGTCCTCTCAGCGGGTACTTTTATTTTGGTGAAAAGTCTTCCAAACATCGAGTTTCTAAATAAGGAGTCGCTTCATAGGAGGCTATGGGTCTACTGTATTCTTTCAATTTAAGGGCAGAACGGCTCAGGAGGTAGAGCGGGTCGTCTAGTAATTGGAAGGTCGCTGGTTCGATCCCCGGCTCCTGCGGAGAGTGTGCCGAAGTGTTCTTGAGCAAGACACTGAAACCATAACTGCTTCTGATGAGCAGGTTGGCACCTTGCATGGCAGCCTCCACCATCAGTGTATGAATGTGTGTGTGGATGCAGCGGCGTCGTAGTGGGAAGGGCCTGCCAGGGCCCAGAGAGAGAGAGAGGGAGGCTGGCTCGAGAAGCCTGGAATTAAAAGTTTGTTTTGGTTTGCAAATTTTTATTTCTAACTAATTAGTGTCATAACTTCAGTTAAAATTGGCTCAATACATCGGTTGAGGGACTTAAAGAAAATACTGGAGGCTTTCTGAGGCCCCTCTCACCCGTCTCTGAGGCCCCCCACACCCCTCTCTGAGGCCCCTCTCACCCCTCTCTGAGGCCCCCCCACAACCCTCTCTGAGGCCCCCCCACAACCCTCTCTGAGGCCCCTCTCACCCGTCTCTTGAGGCCCCCCACACCCCTCTCTGAGGCCCCTCTCACCCCTCACAAAAGGTGCAAAAGTGTTTAGTGTGCCCCTCACGAGCATCTCAGTGCAGCTCATCTAGTCCTGTTGCGAGGGGCTGCTGATAGAAGCACGAGCACAGTCATGTCTTTCCCAAAGAAAGCAAAACCTGGGCTCCAGAAAAGATAAGGAAAGGAAAGGGAGAGAAGGCAAAATGAGGGAAAACAACTGTTGAGTAATTTCTTCCAAAAGAAAGGCGAGCCGGGAGCTTTTAAAAGAAAGGTGGCTGGCCGCTATGATGGCCGAGCGGAATAACCCGCCGTTCTTGCAACCCGCTCGTCACATGGCTGGGAGGTTCGAATCCCAGACTCGCTGTAACCGGTCACGGCCAGAGCGTCCACGGGGTCAGGCATTCATTAGGCCACCCTTACCTGAGGGATAGTGGGTGTAGATCGGTGTAGTCTTCGGGGACTCATCGTTCTCCAGCAACCCCTCTGGCCCACCCGGGCGCCTGCAGCCAAGCAACCGGAAGCATTCTCCCTACGCCTCCTTCACGGCCTGAGGGTGATGCAATCCATGCGAGGCTTCAGCGTGTAAACTAGCGAGAGCAGCCGACACGAGTTTGAAGGAAGCTGGTGTTACGGCTATCTCCTTCCTGTGGAAACGTGAGCCAGGGGAGTTATTCCACAAGAGTTCCGGCCATATGCCATTGGGTTAATTGGGTGGGATAATGGGGGAAAACTAGAAATACATTTAGAAAAAAAAGAGAAAAGGTGGCTAGCTAACTAGCTAAAGAGGAACGCTATGATAGCTAACTAGCTGAAGAGGAAAGGGGCCCATAGAGACTGCTTATGTATAGGGCCCAGAATTTAGTGCTACACCCCTGTGTGAATGGGAGGATGTGAGTGGTTGGCAGAGTAGAAACGTGCTGTATAAATGCAGTCCATTTAAACATTTTACAATTTCATGAGATTTAAATCTCTTTCTTGCAAGGGAAGCAATAAATTTCTGCCATTTAAAACGTTTTTTTTTTTTACACAGGGTCCAAAGGTGAAGCAGTTCATGGATATCTTCTCCCTCCCAGAAATGACCCTTTTAGCTGTGGTCAATGATTTCTTTATCACAAATGACATAGAATATGATCCGGTTCACCTCTACAGGGACGTCTCTGTGAGTATGCCCACTGATCCTCACAATGTGTTTTTTTCATGTCGTGTTATGTAATGCACTTCCCTTCTAGTTTCTGCTTCGGTCTGACTGTTTTTGCACAGTGTGATTCTTAACTTAGATGGTTTCGGTATCAGCTGCCCGCAGCAAAAGCTTGCCATGGGTCCAGAAAGGGAGAAGATAAGATTATGTTGACTTTCTCTCGTGTCTTTTTGTTGAGCGGGATTTTGGCTGCAGGACATAACAGTGTACTGTCATGTATGCCGTGTTCCTTTTTGTCTGCAGGATCAAGTTAGTTTTCAGGTTTCCACCTTCCCATCCTTTCTGCACAGTAATACCTGAGCTTTTTGTTTTGCTGCAGCTCAGAGCTTGTAATATTCTGTATTTTTCCGCAGCAAATAGTCATTGGGGATAAAGGGAATGGTGGAAAATTTTCAGAGACCATGTATTTATTTCAACCGCGTGTTGATTTTCATCCACAGGAAGCGATTGGTATGGTTCACATCAAAGGTTACATGTACAAATGGATTATGCAGGATGTGGGTAAGCACGTCATTACTTGTTACGCTGCAAAGAGGGGTTTTTCGGGTGGGCATATTTGCACATCATAGTGCTGATTCGTTTGACTTTTCATAGAGAAGTACATCCTGAGAGGAGAGGAAACATGTGCCGTGTTGCAGCGACTGGTTGGTGACGGGAAGAAGCTGTTCCTCATTACCAACAGCCCGTTCAGCTTTGTGTAAGTATGGTGACGGAGGGACCGAGCTATTTATAACTGCAGTTTGACTCACGATAGGTGTAAGCAATACCATTAACAATATTTTTTGTTCAATCATTTAATCTGTTAAAAGGCAAAAACACTAGGGTGTCCAGGTAGCGTGGTGATCTATTCCGTTGCCTACCAACACGGGGATCGCCGGATCGAATCCCTGTGTTACCTCCGACTTGGTCGGGCGTCCCTACAGACACAGTTGGCCTGGCCGTGTCTGCGGGTGGGAAGCTGGATGTGGGTATGTGTATTGGTCGCTGCTCTAGCGCCTTCTCTGGTCATTTGGGGCGCCTACTCGAGGGGGAGGGAGAACTGAGGGGAATAGCGTGATCCTCCCACGCGCTACGTCCCCCTGGTGAAACTCCTCACTGTCAGGTGAAAAGAAGCGGCTGGCGACTCCACATGTATGGGAGGAGGCATCTGGTAGTCTGCAGCCCTCCCCGGATCGGCTGAGGGGGTGGAGCAGAGACCGGGACGGCTCGGAAGAGTGGGGTTATTGGCCAGATACAAATAGGGAGAAAAAGGGAGGAAAAAAAAAAAAAAGGCAAAAATACTGATGAGAGCCCATCTTGAGTTTCCAGAGTCCAAAGTGACGTCTTCAGACAGTTTAGTCTGGCCAAAAAAAACTCAAGCATTTATTTCATAAGGATTTAAATCAGAGGAAGGCAAGCAGATCTTAGCATTTATGAAACTGCAACCAACAAAAGTCTGGTATTTTTACTTGATGAATGACTCAGACAATCAACAACCAAAATTGTAATCGTCTAATTTTTTTGTCGATTGATTCATTGATTATTGGCAAATTATTTCAGGGCCATACAATATCTTGTCTATGCCTCTCTGCAGGGATAAAGGCATGAAATACATGGTGGGGAAAAACTGGAGAGACTTTTTTGATGTGGTCATCGTGCAGGCAGACAAACCCCACTTCTTCAATGACTGTGCCAAGTGAGTAAGGAATGTTAATGTGTTCAAGTCACGGCATCGGATGTGGAAATTCGTATTTCAAAGAAGATTTATTTGGAAATCAAATATAAGATGAAACTTGACACATTCACTTTGGGTTGCTGACATTTGGAGATATACTGAAGTGACACTGACTGGCCTCTGTTTTGGATTTTCTTGTTTCTCCTCCAGACCTTTCCGACGCTTGGATGGGAATGGCGACCTTCAGTGGGATCGGATAAACAGCTTGGATAAGGGACAGATCTACAAACAGGTCTTAAAAAACCGCTCTGTTACTGTCAGTTCTGTAAAAGTGAACGCTTCCCTCACGTTTGTGCTGCCCAGGCTCTGCCTCATCTTGCAGCTCATGACTCTGCGTATTTGTTCTTCCATGAGTCATGTCTTCTGTAATTCACGTTTTGTGTTGTTACAAGCTAAGACGCCTGTGGTTTCTGGACATGTTTCAGGGGAACCTGTTTGATTTCCTCAGACTGACAGGCTGGAGGGGATCTAGAGTTCTGTACTTCGGAGATCACCTTTACAGCGACTTAGCCGTGAGTGTCACAACATTAAAATGATGATTTTACCTGAAATTGAGTCTCTGCTTGCAGACCACAGACTGTATGAAAAGAAGGACATTGCATCTGTGACGTCACTCATTGATTTCTGAAGGGGTATTCCGAAGCCCAGTGTTTGGCTTTATGCTTGATGCTGTATCTTGTCAGTTGTTGGAGCCAGACAAATTATGCAAAGGCATGTACCATGGGTGGAGCTGTGGTGGGACCTCGTTGTCAGACAGGTCCGACCTGCCAATCAAGGCAGCCACACCTCAACATGCCACTTTTTTTTACTCTGGTTGTAAAGCGCTTCAGGACGACCTTGTGAATTTGGGCTATACAAATACATTTGACTTGACTTGACTTTTTTATTCCTTTATCTTCTTAATGAAATTATGAGTTTCAAAATAACCAGCCTCACACCTTGTGCCAGACTGGAATTTAGCAATTGAGACCCTGACTTCCTATAGAAAAAAATATGGACTTTGTATTTGAAGGTAGAAGTTGGGAGTTCTCTACTGACTTACACTGGACTGGGAGTTTTTTGGAGCCAGCCACCAAGTGGCTATGATGGAACTGCAACTTTAGGAAATTCTGCGTTGGCCTCAACTTCCAGTCCCGGTGGTTGACACTTGTTTCAGACCCATTTGAAGATTGCATAGTCAGTTCAAGTTTATTTGTATAGCCCAAAATCACAAGGTAATAATAATAATAATAATAATAATAATAATAATAAATCAAACTTGTATAGTGTTTTTCTAACACTCAAAGGTAGCCCCAAAGGGCTTTAAAGTCAGTACAATATAAAACAGTATATGATATACAACACCCTCTATCCTTGGACCCTAAATGGAAATGAGAAAAAACTCCACAAACCAAACCTTATCAGGGAAAAATATGGGAGAAACCTCAGCAACAGCAATAAAGGAGGGATCCCTGTTCAAGGACGGACAGACATGCAATAGGTGTCAAATACACAAAATACACATAAATAACAATTATAATGTAACATCATAGATTACACAGAGCGAGGTAACGTAGAATACATAGTTAATACATAACATTTTGAAAATTTAAACATGCTGGATAATAGACTTGTAAAGAGAGTTTAAGGCAAATTCAGTGAATCTGTGTCCATCCAAGACAACATCAGGAACTCCACCCAAAAGCCGGTGGGACCCCGTGCCACAAACCCAGCTCTGCTCAGTGGGGCCCTGCAGAGAGAATAGACTTCACATACACATTAGGCGAGGCAGACTTCGAGACAGCATTCACACACAGAAAGAAATCAAGAGAAGTGTTGAGAAACATGCTGAAGTTGTCATCGCTAAAAAGAAAAGTATAAAAGCAATTTTAAATGAGAACATTGCAAATCTCCAGGGGCCTTATTCATCAAACGTTTGTAAGCACAAATTTGTTCTTACATACCCATGGCTTTTTTTTAACTCTCAAAATTGTCTGACAGCCAGTGACAAGGCCTGATGGTTATTTGTAATTCCTTCCCCCTAACATCTGTTGTCTATCTCTTGCAACGAGCAATCACCCAGGCTTGCAGAGACATCAGTGTTAACCAACTGTTGTCTAAATTCAGGGGTTACCAGGTTCTACACTCACCTCTCAGACAAACCTGAGGGCTAAGAAATTCCATGGGTGTGTAGGAACAAATTTGTACCTACGAATGATTGATGAATGAGGCCCCAGGAGGGTAGGACTGTGACCAATGGAAAACAGGACACGTCACAAATAGGCTCAGAAGTTATCTGGTGGTCAAAAGAGAGCGAAATGAGCCATGGTTATCAGACAGTCCATAAAGAAAGAAGAATTCTCCCGGAAGGTGAGAGAGAAGGGGAAAAAGGGGGGGGGCAGGCGCATGTAACATGGGCACATGGGCTCAGAGATACAAACAGAAGGTTAGAATGGTAGGAACATTCTCGTTGGCAGGACAAAATCAAGAGAAAGCCAACCTACACTTATAAATTAATTGAGACTGAGACCTTCCCAAAAGAGGATAGTGGTGAAAAAGCTCAGAAGTCAAACTACCAAAGAAATAAGACAACCAGTTGAAAGCTAATAAGAACAGATGGGTTTTCAGTTTAGATTTAAATTTAGATCAGAGTCTACAGAGTCAGATTCTGATGGTGGCTGGGAAACTATTCCAAAGAAAGGGGGTGTGGTAAGAGAAGGCTCTGCAGCCTGCAGACTTATTTTTAACTCTCGGGACAGAGAGAAGGCCTGTACTTTGAGAACAGAAGGCACGAGAAGATACATAAGGCTGTATAAGATCTGGCAAATATGAGGGGGCAAGCCCATTAAGTGTTTTATAGGTTAGTCAAATCTAGCATGAACGTGGAGCCAGTGAAGGGATGCTAGAATAGGTGTGATATGGTCAAACTTTTTGGTTCTAGTTAATATTCTAGTAGCACCATTTTCAACCAGCTGAAGGTTTTTAGTGCTAGTGGATGGCGGGCTAGAAAAAGACATTGCAGCATTCTAATCAGGATGAAACAAAAGCATGGATCAGGGGCTCAGCATCAGCCATGGACAGAAAAAAACAGACTTTGGCAGTGTTTTGTAAATGGAAAAATTGGGTCTTGGTGGTTTCTCTAATGTGAAATTTAAAAGATAGGGATTGATCAAAAATAACACCAAGATTTTTCGCTGTGGAACTTTGGGAGATCACACAGTTGTCAAGAAATACCATTTCTTGGTCATAAAGGTGACTTTGCCTTGTCGAGCCGATAACCAGCATCTCAGTTTTTTCAGAATTAAATAGTAAGAAGTTAGATGACGTCCGATTTTTCATTGCAGACAAGCCATACCTCTAGATTTCTGATATGAGAATGATTGTCTGACTTGACATATAGCTGAGCATCATCAGCGTAGCAGTGGAAATTTTATTCCATAGCTATGACCAAGAGGGGAGATGTAAAGTGAGAATAGATAAAGGCCAAGAACTGAGCCCAGGGGTACACCATATTTCACTGCAGAGAAAGTGGATGTAACATTATCATGGAAGACACACTGTTTTATCAGATAAGTAAGATTTAAGCCAAGACAGAGCCAGACCTGAAACACCTAAGTAATTCTCAAGGCAGTCCAAAAGTATACCATGATCATTGGTGTCAAAAGTTGTGCTAAGATCAAGCGACGGTAGCATTGATGTGGAATTGTAATCCAAAGCAAGCAAAAGTTCATTCACCAATTTTGCAAGTGCAGTTTCAGTGGTATGACAGTCGCTAAACGCAGATTGAAATGGTTCAAAGAGCTTGTTTTTGGGAAGAGAGGCTGAAAGTTCATCAGCTACAATACAAACAACTTTATTACTCTTGCCAGGGGCAATTTGTTTGGAGCATTTTGTTGTGCACAAAACACAGTAGCATACAAACAAACAAATAACACAACACATGTTACAGTATTGCAATTTCACTTAGCAGATGCTTTTATCAAAAGCGACATACATCTGAGAGTTAATATAACACAAGCAAGGATCTAGTCGGGAGGCGACAATGCAGGTAAGTGCCAAAAAACTAGGTTCAAGTCTGATAGAACAAAGGTGTCAACAGGCAGTGCACAAAGGCAATGGAAAGGGTGCATAGAAGCTATTTTATATATATATATATATTAATAACATCAGGCGTGGAGGTGTTCGGGAAAGAGCTGGGTCTTTAGCTTCTTCTTAAAGATGGAGAGGGACTCAGCAGATCGAATAGAGATTGGTAACTCGTTCCATCACCAGGGAACAACAGAAGAGAAGAGTCTGGCAAGTGACTTAGGGCCCCGTTGTGGTGGAAGTGCCAGGCGCCTTTCATTGGCAGAACGTAGTGAGTGGGACTGAGTGTAGACCTGAATGAGGGAGTTCAGGTAGGCAGAAGCCATTTTTGTTGCTGTTTTGTAAGTGAGCATTAAGGTTTTGAATTTGATGCGGGCAGCAACTGGGAGCCAGTGAAGGGATATGAACAGCGGAGTGACATGTGCTGTTTTGGGTTGATTGAAGACTAGACGTGTTGCTGCATTTTGAATCATTTGCAGAGGTTTGAACTAAATAAAAAAAGGTTGAATCAGGGTGGCACGGTGGTTAGCGTGGTCGCCTCACAGCAATAAGGTCCTGGGTTCAAGCCTTGGGGGTCGTCCCGGGTTGTCCTCCTCCCTGTTTCTGCATGGGTTTCCTCCAGGTGCTCCGGTTTCCTCCCACAGTCCAAAGACATGTAGGTCAGGTGACTCGGCTGTACTAAATTGTCCCTAGGTGTAAATGTGTGTGTGGGTGTTGGCCCTGTGATGGCCTGGCGGCCTGTCCAGGGTGTCTCCCCGCCTGCCGCCCAATAACTGCTGAGATAGACTCCAGCGTCCCCACGACCCTGAGAGCAGGATAAGCGGTTTGGATAATGGATGGAAGGTCGAATCAGTTCATCTGGATACAATGTTTATTGACAGATATGTTTCATCACTCAACTAAGTGACCTCTTCAGTCTAAACTACCTGCAGGTATCCTCACCTATAAACAATACAGTTGCATAACGACCGAAACCAATGACCAGTTTCATATTCAAATATGAAACTGGTCATATCAAAATGAATGAATGAATGAATCAAATGAAAAATCAAATATGGGTGTGACCATATTTGATTCTCTCACCTGGATTATTGAGCATGCACCAAGACACCATCAATAAATAATAATACTTCATGGAGCTAAATGTGGATTGAGTAATTGATAATATTGATAGGCTAAATAAACTTGAGAAACGCAATAAAACAGTCAGGAAAAAAAACATTTAGTAGTCGAATTGTAGAGGGAATGAATGATTTAGAATAACAGTTAGTTTTACAAGCAGGTTAAAACTTAACGATGCCCAGGTGGCAACAAAGAAAATTCCATTGCAAGAACATGTCCAAAAGAAGCCAAAATACTCCAACTCACAACAGCTACAGCTCTTTCCAAAATTTTGGAAATGAAAGGTAGGTTGGTAGGTTGGAGATTGGTCTAGAGTTATTGAGAACCCCTGGATCAAGATTTGGTTTCTTTAAGGGAGGTTTAACTTGTCCGGGTGGCGTGGCGATCTATTCTGTTGCCTAGCATCACGGGGTTCGTGTTGAATCCCCGTGTTACCTCCGGCTTGGTCGGGCGTCCCTACAGACACAATTGGCCGTGTCTGCGGTTGGGAAGCCGGATGTGGGTATGTGTCCTGCTCGCTGCACTAGCACCTCTGGCCAGTTGGGTTTGTAGTGTGACAGTCTCAAAATGTGAAAGTACTGGCACAGTCTGAAAGTCTTTATAAGAAAGTGAAATCACAGGGTCTGTAGGTAGATTACTTATTTTCTTTCTAATATCAATTTTACCGCTAAAAATTTCCAGGAAATCATGGGCAGTAAAAGGGGAGCAGTTAGTAGAAGCTTTTGATCGTGTTAATTATAGAAAGTTGTTTGTTAAATTGAGTCAAAGAGGGGTACCTAAATACACTACGCAATCCTTATTGGTATGCCCCTCCATATTCAGCATCCTCCTCCCAATATACCCAGTATCTCTCCTCCACACATGTCCAAACCATCTCCATCTTGTCTCTCTTGCTTTGTCTCCAAACCGTCCAACCTGAGCTGTCCCTCTAATATACTCGCTCCTAATCCTGTCCTTCTTCATCACTCCCAGTGAAAATCTTATCATCTTCATCTCTGCCACCTCCAGCTCCACCTCCTGTCTTTTCATCAGTGCCACTGTCTCCAAACCATATAACATAGCTGGTCTCACTACCATCTTGTAAACCTTCCCTTTAACTCTTGCTGGTACCCTTCTGTCACAAATCACTCCTGACACTCTTCTCCACCCACTCCACCCTATCTGCACCCTCTTTTTATTAGTTTAGCTAGTGTCAAAGAGAAATCTAGGCTTGTTTGTTG
This sequence comes from Lampris incognitus, assembly GCF_029633865.1. Classification (NCBI taxonomy): domain Eukaryota; kingdom Metazoa; phylum Chordata; class Actinopteri; order Lampriformes; family Lampridae; genus Lampris; species Lampris incognitus. The sequence continues at coordinate 4,618,156 of NC_079212.1, read as the reverse complement.
ACATTAATTAGGTGCGAAATATGTTGCTTTTGCTGCTGACAGTGCTCGCATATAACTTAACAGTCGTGCCACGCAATATGAAAGACTTCCATTTCGGATCTACGCCATTTCTGCTCAAGTGTCCTACAGGCCAGTCTAAGAGCACATGTCTTGTCAGTGAACCAGGGTGTTGATTTTCTTTGGTGGCTAATTTTGGTAGTTAGAGGTGCAACTGACTGGAAGATTAGAAAGAGTTGCATTTAGGTCACTGGTAAAGCTATTGACAGAGCCAGTCAGTACAGTGAAAGGAGTCAGGGCCTCAGGCATTCTCTCACCAAGTGCCATCAAGGTTGGTGGGCCGATGTGACGGGTGCTGAACACGGTGCCACAGCTGCGAGGACAAGTGCTGCCTGAAATTTGATAAGTGGTCTGACACAGCAGATGTAAGAGGAGAAGCAGTCAGATCGGACCCAAAAACACCACATGCTAGAACCAGATCGAGTGTTGCCACTGCGATGGGTGGCGTCGTGCACAAACTGAAAAAAAAAACAAAAACAAACGGTATCAAGGACTGCCAAAAAAGACCTTATCAAGAGGATCAGATGTCTCATTAAGATGGATGTTGAAATCACCAAGGATTAAGATATTGTCAGCTTGTGTAGCAAGGTCTGACAAAAATTCCATGAAATCATCTAAGAATTGGGAGTGCGGCCAAGGTGGCAGGTAGAAAACAACAGGGTAAAATGGAAGGAGTCCATGGTGGCCCAGTGGTTAACGCTGTCGCGTTACAGCAAGAAGGTCCTGGATTCGAACCCTGGGGTTGTCCAACCTTGGGGGTCATCCCAGGTCATCCTCTGTGTGGAGTTTGCATGTTCTCCCAGTGTCTGCGGTGGGTTTTCTCCGGGTGCTCCGGTTTCGTCCACCGTCAAATAGACAATACATGTTAGGGGTAATACGCCTGTCTGTGCCCCCGAGCAAGGCAGGGCAAGACGAATTGGAGTTGGTCCCCGGGTGCTGCACGGCGGCTGCCCGCTGCTCCTAGCTACACAGCTGGGATGGGTTAAATGCAGAGAAGAATTTCCCCATGGGGATCAATAAAGTATCTCAAATATCAAGTCAATGAACTTGGACAGAGCTGTTCACGGCTGTTGCAGAGGGAGACACGACTAACCCCTGGAAAGCTTCAAATGCAGCATCGGATCTCAGCATCATAGCAAAAGCACTTTGTTTGCCTTCTGTCTGAAATCATTAGAAATATCAGAGAAGGAGACAAAGTTGGTGAGACGCAGGACTCAGAACCCAGATGGGATTCAGCCCTAAAACTGTGGGGTCAGGTTTGGATCTAGATGAAGGAAACCTCACGACTGAATTTTCATTAGGGAAAGTTTGTATATCCCTATCTCATCAAGATAAAGATTTACAAATGTTCCCTCGTGAAAATGACATTTAGAAAATGTCAGTAACAAGTAAAAGTAAAGCTGCAATGACTAGTTTTCCCATTGGGTATTAATCAGTCTCAGTGTGATTTGATGGCTCTATATGGCAAACATCGTCAGATAGGACCATCTGTGGATTATCTGCAAAATCTGATGAAACGATGTACGGCACACAGACGGGACACGTAGTCACGATTAGAGGCACGTTACGTCATCGCTGTATATCTCGACAGCTGTTCCAAAAACACCACCACGTCTGACTCCTCCCTTTAAAACTAATGCATGAGCCAGCAGAGGGCGAGTGGAGATTTTTGTGACAAGCAGTAACGCTCATGCGAAATGTTCTTTCATGAAACACTTCCGCTTTTGTCCACAGGGGGCGCAAAGTTGACAAAAAGCCCAAACTCGACATATCTGTGAATGTTCTCATTCATCCAGGTCATCATGGGTATCCAAAGGAGTTGAATCAAGTGCAGCTGGACTTGGTATATACCCGTGAAGACGTTTCGCCTCTCATCCAAGAGGCTTCCTCAGTTCTGCCTTTCTGACTAGACCAAGCTAGTCTGACTGGCTGCTGATGAGACTCAGCATTTATCCTCTAGGAGTCGTTATCAGAGCTATAGATGTCCATGGCTCTTTGTGTCTCGATGTTTACCACCGCCCGTCGCTAACAGAGCCATAGATATGAGTGGCTCTCCTGTGTACCGATGTCCAGCCACGCCCGTCCTTATCGGAGCTGTTGATTTGCATTTTTTTGAAAGAGGGGTGAAGGAAACCATCTCTGCGAAACTGGAAAAACCATCCCTCAACAGAGGAGGAGGCCTGCGACACCACCTATCTCCCGCTTACAATGCCGTCCTTTCATCTCTACCCAGGAGACTCACGAAGCCTAGCCTCCAAGAACAACAGTCGCTCACTAACGGCTCCAATCACTCTCATGACCACTGAACAATGAAGTCGAAACTAACACCCCCAACCGCCGTCGCTGCTAAACAAATGCAAATCAACAGCTCCGATGGCGACGGGCCCAGCTGGACATCGGAGCACAGGAGAGCCACGGACATCTATAGCGCTGACAACGACTCCAAAGAGGATAAATATCTGAGTCTCATCAGCAGCCAGTCAGACTAGCTTGGTCTAGTCAGAAAGGCAGAACTGAGGAAGCCTCTTGGATGAGAGGCGACACGTCTTCACGGATATATACCAAGTCCAGTTGCACTTGATCCAACTCCTTTGGATAAAACTCGACATAGCAGCTTTAATTACCGAGGAGGACTAGAACGGACAAAGCGTGGTGGCAAATCAGGCCAATATATTCTTCTTCTGCTGTTTAGGCTCATTAAAGAAGAAATGATTTGCCACTATAAAATAATCCCCCTAAACTTTTTCACATTCTTTTCCCATAAAACCTCCTAATTTTAATGCATTTCAAATGATTAAACTCACTTTATTAACACCCGAAAATTAAACATGTTAATTAACCCAAAGAAATGTCCTCTTTTCAAGAATGAAAGACTTGGATCAGTCATGCACAAAAGTACTCACTCGCCAGAGTCTGTAAATCAGCCATCGTTTATATTACAAACACAACCTAAAATACAAAAGCCATGTTGCCCTCAAACACCAGACCCTTATAGAAACTCCAGGGGTACGCTGCTACATACAAGCAATTAGACAAAATCAAAAATGAATAGGTCGTCTAGTTTTATTTACCAGTATCCTCATATCATCGGAGTAAGTTGATCCCAGTGTTTACAGGTCAACACATACAACTGAAAAGATGAGTAAAGAAATAGAGCTGTAAAAAAAAATCCTTACTGTATTTCTCATCACCCATTCAGATTATACTCAAGCTCCTCAGGTGTTCAGACTCAGAACAGAAAGTTGACCCCCCCCCCCCAGCTGTAGTTCATGCCCACCCTCCTTCATGCCAGTACATTGGGCTCTCTTTTCCATCCACCTCCACAGAGAGGCTGAATCTGAAGTGAAGTCCATGTTGGTCTGAGTCCTGCAGCTCTGGGGACCACCTCGCTCACTGCTCTGGCAGATTTCCCCTTTGTCCGGTTGTTCAAGTTGGGCAGGACGGCCTGATCTCTGTTTTGAGTTTTTCCATATCGTCACATTGAACTTTACGCTGCTCCTAGGAAGTTTTTTTTATTTTATTTATAACTTCCTGCAGGTTTTTCCCCTTTGTAAGAGATGAATCTGGAAGCTGTACAGTCAGTTCCTCGGTGTTTATGACGGCAGGACTGATCTGCTGTTTGCTGTTTTTAAGTTGCAAGACTTCACGTACGTGGTGACTTCTTCTTTGCCAACCTCTTCCTCTGTCTACTTTGCTGTACTTCCTCATTCCACCACCAAGTCTCCTTGTCTTCCTTCCTCTGTCCAGATGACATACCAAGTACCTTCCTAGCTGTCTCCCTCACAATACTGCAGTGGTTGCCCAGCCATCTGGCAACTCTTCACTACCACCCAGTGCCTGTCTCAACTCCTCCCTGAACCCCACACAACAGTCTTCCTTCTTCAACTTCCACCACTTGATCCTTGGCTCTGCCTTCACTCTCTTCCTCTTCTTGGTCTCCAAAGTCATCCTACAGACCACCATCTGATGCCGCCTACCCAGATAGCATCCGGATGTGGGCCACTTCAGGCAGTGATGCGGCACTGATGACCTTCTGGCCCTGACAAAATGGATGTGAGCCTGAAGTGGCCCACATATATAATAGCAAATATGGCCCAAATATGCCAAAATCAAAAGTGTGCCTTTTTTAGCAAAGATGCGGTGCTCGCAGCAACGTGTAATCTGGATGTGACCCTGAAGTGGCCCGTGTGGTAAATGGTGAATATGGCCCACTGTTACGTTCCCTGTTAAAAGTCCAGGGGATGAGGGGAAGTAACAAAGAAAATAAGTGTCCCGGGGGAATAAGAAAGGTGGAACCAGGTCTAAAAACAAATAGATTTATTAACCCTAATATATACAATAAAAAGGGCAACTAAAGAAGCTGGCTCTTAACTAACCAGGCTTAGATGACAAGACAAACTCAGATCAGACCAAAAAGAAAGAAACAAGAACACTAACACAGGTTTCACCCTCCTTCTCACGGAGTATAGAGTACTGACACAAGCGCTCGCTCGCTCGCTCTCTGGCTGCCAACAACGGCCCACTGGCGCTGTTTGGTGTCTCTCTCCAAGGCTTATACCCAACTGATGAGGATTGGCATCACCTGGGCTCAATCAGCAGTTCCACAGGAGGCGGGGGGGCATTACCTGGAGAGAGAAAATTACAGACACACGCCACTAGGGCCGTAACACCCACATATCACAGAACAAATATGGACCACCTTTGGCAAATATGTGGCACATGCGGCATTGCCGTGGCTTGGTTCTGGCCCAGATTTGGCAAACAGGAGCGGACCGCCCAAGTACCATCATTCCACGTGTTATGTGGGCCGGATGAAAGAAAGATGAAAGTCGGGTGTAATTTTGCTATCTGGGTAGCTACGTTCTCCCCTGTCACCACCTTGCAGTCTCCAAGCCCTTTCAGATGGCGCCTCCTGCACAAGATATAGTCCACCTGTGTGCCCCTTCCTCCACTCTTATACGTCACCCTGTGTTCCTCCTGCTTCTTGAACTATGTATTCACCACAGCCATGTGTGTGTGTGTGTGTGTGTGTGTGTGTGTGTGTGTGTGTGTGTGTGTGTAATATCGCTGCTCTCCAAACACGTGCTTTGAACAGAGCCTCCACAATCACTTTAGACTTCAGTCTCGATATTGTAACCTGCAGTGAAAATGTGAATATCAGATTCTGACGTGTGCGTTGGCTGAATGTTGTACGGGAGACAGGTGTGCTTGACTAAAGCTGTTTCCTCTTGGTTTTGTGCAGGACCTGATGCTGCGGCACGGCTGGCGGACGGGAGCCATCGTACCCGAGCTGGAGCTGGAAACTAAAGTGGTGAACACAGAGCAGTATTCCCAAAGCCTGACCTGGCTGCAGGCCCTGACCGGCCTGCTGGAGCGCATGCAGGTGGGAAAGCGATGATCACAGTCCCCCACACGTAATAAACTATGTATACAATATGCACTAACAAAAAATACACAAAATAAGTGATGGTTGAGAAAACGGGGGGCATAACAGATGAAATATGGATGGAAACAGAACAAACATGGAACAATAAACGGATGAGCTTCTGGTGGGAAGATGGTGGTGCAAATTCGCGTTTGTAGCGGCCTCACCCAGTACTGGTGTGGGAAGATGGCGGCACGAGCACACGTTTGCGGCGGCCTCACCCAGTACCGTCTCCATGCAGTGTCTTCGTCCATGTCTAAGTTTGTGTCTTCATGTGATGGCTGGGAGAGCTGGTGCTGGATCAGCTGGGAGAGCTTGGTCTGCTGCGTCTCGTGGCCCCAGGGACCACTACCCTGTCTGGAGCTGTGCCCGAAGAGGTAACACCGGGGGGCGGTCTGACAGGACACGGAAGCGGGGCAGACAAAGCTAACTGCTAGCCCATGCAGACCGGCAGTTCCGATAACGCCGAGGGCGGTCTGGCGGTGGCCTCGCCTGGCATTGACTGTGTTTTTAGTGTGGTCATATGGAGTATGGGGAGGTGTGTCGAAGGCGTGTGGCTGGGAAAGCTGGTGCTGGATCGACTGGGGGAGCTTGGTCTGCTGTGTCCGGTGGGTCCAGGGACCACGGGCCTGCCTGGAACTGCACCCAAAGAAGAAACACCAAGGGCGGTCTGACGGGACGCGGTAGCAGGGCAGGCTAAGCTAACTGCTAGCCCATGCAGACCGGCGGTTCCGACGGTCATCCTGGCTGGCGTTCGCTCTCTTGGACAGTGATTTATTCATTTGTATTTTTTTGGATATGTGTGTTCTTGTAGTTTGGATATGTGTTTTTGTCTTCGTTGCACTGCTGTGGGCTGGGGGAGACGATATTTCATTTCATTTCATGTGCGCAGGTGCATGGAATGACACGACAAATAAATATTCCTGATAAAAAAAAAAGAAACAAAGTAAAAACATAAATATATGGGAAGTGAAACTTAATACATAAAAACCCCAAATCTGTTCAAGAAATGAATGAATAAATAGACAGATAGATAGACAGACAGATAGACAGATAGATTTTGTTCCACACAGCTTACATTATGTGTTGTTTTCCTTGGTGTCATAAGTAAACTTGGCCCGTGTATCATTCCTGTTTCTCCTAAAACCCGGCTGGAGCTGCTGGGACATCACGTGCTAACTAATAATGTTTATGGCTTCGTATGCGGACCGCCGTGTTATTCCCACTTTGAACATTTTCCAGTTTTGCTCATTCACCCACCTTGCAAACTCTGCATCACTGCATGCATGTTGATGACCAGACCCCCTCCAGATTGCCGTACTAACCTTCATCACACGTGTACGGGTTTTGCAGCTCGACTGCTCAGCATCACCGGATTAAAGCCCTCGCATCACTCACTTCTCCTGTCTGACATTTCTGACATTTTATTCATTTTTTGAAAACGTCGTTAATTTTGTCAGCGTGTCTCAACAGAGGTGAATTGGTAATCCTCTCATCTTCCTTATGGGAAACATGTTGAGGAGGATTTTTTGTCAGATTTTCATCTGCAAAAGTGACACCGAGCCCAGTAAATGAACTGATTCTGCATTCTTTGATATCCTAGATGCACCGTGACCTGGAGTCAAAACAGATTTTGCAGGAATGGTTGAAAGAGAGAGAAGAACTCAGGTGACTGTCTTTTTATTTTTCCTTCTAAATCTGCTCATGCAAACATCCAACATAGCATCCAACACAAACATCCAACACAAAGTATCAACATGGATGAAAAAATGTAAGGGTACCAGCAAGAGTTAAAGGGAAGGTTTACAAGATGGTAGTGAGACCAGCTATGTTGTATGGTTTGGAGACAGTGGAACTGATGAAAAGACAGGAGGAGGAGCTGGAGGTGGCAGAGGTGAAGATGATAAGATTTTCACTGGGAGTGATGAAGAAGGACAGGATTAGGAACGAGTATATTAGAGGGACCGCTCAGGTTGGACGGTTTGGAGACAAAGCAAGAGAGGCAAGATTGAGATGGTTTGGACATGTGTGGAGGAGAGATGCTGGGTATATTGGGAGGAGGATGCTGAATATGGAGCTGCCAGGGAAGAGGAGAAGAGGAAGGCCAAAGAGGAGGTTTATGGATGTGGTGAGGGAGGACATGCAGGTGGCTGGTGTGACAGAGGAAGATGCAGAGCACAGGAAGAGATGGAAACGGATGATCTGCTGTGGCGCCCCCTAATGGGAGCAGCCGAAAGTAGTAGTAGTAGTAGTAGTAGTAGTAGTAGTAGTGGTAGTAGTAGTACTAGTAGATGAAAAAATGTTTGGACTTTTTTTGTCTCATAAGGTCATCAAGCCACATCATAACCTTCTTCGGTTTTTCTCGTATCAGGGCGATGACGAAGAACCTGTTCAACCCTCAGTTTGGCAGCATCTTCCGAACATGTCACAACCCCACCTACTTTTCCAGACGCCTGTGCCGCTTCTCGGACGTCTACATGGCCTCCATCAGCTGCCTGTTGAACTATGACCTCTCCTACACATTCTACCCCCGCCGCACCCCGCTGCAGCACGAGGCGCCCCTCTGGATGGACCAGCTCTGCACCGGCTGTATGAAGACCCCTTTCCTGGAGGAGATGGCTCATATACGCTGAGGGCTGACAGGGATTTCTGGTTTTTTGGGGTTTTTTTTTTTAACGGCTTTGAGAAGGCCTTGCTGGACGAGATGTTACAGTGTTACAGGGAATTCCTGCTCATCTACACTACCTTGACCTTTCCCGATACGTCCACTAGAGGGCGCGTTAGATTTATTGGTTTTCGGAGAGCGTTGAGATTTGCTGAGGGACATTATTCTAAGTGTTGTAGTTGTTTTTTTTTAAATTTTCTTGATAATCCAAGTAGTATTAGTGCACGCCCCTGTTCTGTTAGTTATAAATGAGACGTTTCACCCTCGTCAGGCCTCAAGCGAGGCCTCATGAGGGTGTTTTTATAGTAGAAAAAGGTGAACTATCTGACCGCTGTTGACATTTTTTTTTAAAACGGAGATGACGAATCATGTCGGTTTGTATTGTATGTTGAATTTTCAGAGTTTTTTTTTAATCAACTGAGTGTGAAGAAGACTTGATTTCTGCTTCATTTTGCTGGCAGACAGTGTGTCCCAATAAAACCCGTCAGAGTTATGATCCTGATTTAATACAGCCTCACGTAGAACTACGCTTGGCTTCATGTGGTTGGTGGTGACCTTTGGTTTAACAGGTTGGACAGACTCTCAGCATCTGCAAGATTAATTATCATGATGATGATGAGGATGATGTGGAGAAGTCAATGGAGATCAGCAGAAAGACCATTAAGGAGCTTCGTGAGAACGTGTAATGGATCGTCCAAAAAAAAAAAAAAAAAACCTTCCCTTTAAATCCTCAGTGTGAGACTTCCATCAGGGAGAAGGCTGCACATCTTAACAGCCCTTAAAAGAAAGAGAAAAGCCTCGTGTCGACACGAGTGAAGCCGCTAAATGACAAAAACCAGCGTCCAACACAAGTTGAGGCTGCTGCTTGATTTTCTATGGTATATACGTATATGTAATTTTATATAGCGTTGGTAAATTAGTATAATTTGATAGCATAACAGTATAGTGTATTAGTAAGGTATATTAGTGGTGCATTATATAGGGATAACAGTGTAATTATAATTTACATTTAAGTGTAATTGTACAATTTATCACCATATTTTGTGTGCTTTAAACTGGTTATTGCACATTGAGTTCCCTTTAGAAAAGAGTACTCTATTCTATTCTATTCTATTCTTACTTGTCGCTCTGATATCAACATCACCAGGCTCATGTTCTCAGGGCTGGGGTGGGTGAATGGGAGTCAGATTCTCCTCAGATGTTTTCATTGGTCGTGTCGTCGCTTGGCAGCGCAGCATCCGCTCAGCATCCCAGTGCTCTGTCTCACAATCTCGCATCAGAATCTTCTGCCTGAGGAACCCCATTCATCTCCTCTCTGCGGTACTGTGCCTCCATCTATGCATGCTACAGCACCGACTTTTAACACGCACATGTTAATGTTGAATGGACGTTACACGGAGAATAGTCAAGTATAATTAGCACAAAAAAAATATATCTTTTAATGTATTATTTGTGTGATAGCACTTAATAGTGGTAGTTATTGCCATGTGTTGCGGACAAGTTCTGTCTTGTACACTTGCATGCTGGTAGTAGGCTGTACTGCATGGGAATCAGGACTCTGAGTATTGCATTTTTGCATGGGCTTCATGATAAAGTTAAATCACTGCTGAAGTTTACTGACTTAAACTGCAGTCATGCACCTGCAGTCATGCACCTATCATGCATGCATGCAAGGAGTGAGGGACTTTTCCCAAAAGAAGCGACCGGTTGGCAGTAGTCATGATGTCATCAGGAGAGTTTTTCCTGCAAGCGTTCTCCCTGCAAACCCCCAGTGTGCTTGAACTCAAGAGGATCCCATGCTCTCATCATTGTTATCGGGTGGAAACATGCCGCCTACTGCTTTAGTGTGGGTGGGGTAGCACGTGCACGGTTAGTTAGTTCTTGATTAGTTTTTTTTTTTTTTTCAAGTTTATCTCTTTTCATTGTGGCATGGTAGGAATCTGTGCTGCCTCGCTCACTCAACTTGACTCATCGATTGACGTTGTCCTTGTCTCAGCTGCAGCCAAACTGACCAGGATCTCTGTCACGGCCATTTATCACACCTGCCAAATCATGTGGGATTTTGCACTGCGGGGGGGGGGGGATGCTCAGAGAGGCTGAAAAAAATGAGCAGAGAAAAACTATTTGACTGTTGTCCTCAACGCACAAGTCGTATATGATTTCTACCATGTGATATTTTAGTGGGGAGCATTTTAGAATGGGGGGCGGGGGGAGGACACAATACGAGGGCGGCACTGCAGATTATTTCAACTTCTCCAAGTTATCCAGCATTTCGTGACGGTGTGGCATTTACTGTATTCGAAAAGCAATGTGTGTGTGATGAAGTGCACTTGGTTTGGTAGCCTGTGTGTCTTTCACACCTCTGAGTGTCCAGTCTGACCCTCCAGCATGGGGAACGGACGGCTCCGGCTGGCATGCCTCCACCTTGTGTTGGCACGCTCGACACTGACTTCATCTTGAATTCTCTATTACAGTCTCGCTCTGCCTGTAGATTTGGACGAAAGTCAGTTTTGAGTGTGCCCAACAGATGTGTAGTGGGAAAAAAAGATCTGTGATACTGATACTGGATTTCCACTTGGCCTTGTACTGATGACATCCAACAGCAGCAAAGCTTGGTGTGGTTTGGATCCAATCTGTTGATTCCCGGATGCTCGGGCTTTCTTTATACATCCTTTGCACTCAAATGGAATATAGACGCATGTAAACAGAAAGAATGTTTCACTCATCCATAAAAACAGACAACTACGGGGGGCGTCCGGGTGGTGTAGTGGTCTATTCTGTTGCCTACCAACACAGGGATCGCCGGTTCAAATCCCTGTGTTACCTCTGGCTTGGTCGGGCGTCCCTACAGACACAATTGGCCGTGTCTGCAGGTGGGAAGCCGGATGTGGGTATGTGTCCTGGCCGCGGTACTAGCGCCTCCTTTGGTCAGTCGGGGCGCCTGTTCGGGGCGGGGGGGACTGGGGGGGGAATAGCGTGATCCTCCCACATGCTACGTCCCCCTGGTGAAACTCCTCACTGTCAGGTGAAAAGAAGCGGCTGGTGACTCCACATGTATGGGAGGAGGCATGTGGTAGTCTGCAGCCCTCCCCAGATCGGCAGAGGGGGTGGAGCAGAGACCGGGACGGCTCAGAAGAGTGGGGTAATTGGTCAGCCGGATACAGTTGGGGAGAAAAAGGGGGGGGGGCCCAGACAACTACAAGGCTGAGGAAGGATGAAGGTCTGGTGTGGTGTTTAGGAAGTGGGGCGTCTATATGGCTGCAGGGCTAACCGGGCTCTCGGTGTCTTTCACTGACGCTCCGTCTGCAAGGAACAAGTCCAGACCGGCTCCCAGACGGCGTCTTTACCAACATGCTTCATATCAATTCTACCCTTCAGGGACGTCACTGAAACCAGACCACGTGAGCCGGTCAGCCCGAGGCCTCGCTTTGTGGACAAAGAACAAGAGAAGAGGAGAAATTGGCTTTGTGGCAGTGAGACTTGACACATGGTTGAATGAAGCGTATCATACAGCTTATTCAGGGCGCGCTCATGGTCAAGTCACCTTTTTAATGCTGACTGGTGACGCTTTTACACACAGCAGCCGTATAAAGCGGTTAGCAAGTGAGGAATAAGGCTCCTGCAACACACGTGCCAACATTACCACGTACATTAATAGTAATAACCATCTTTTATTCAGATCCCCCCCCCCCTTTCCTCCCCAACTGTATCCGGCCCACTCTTCTGAGCCATATCCCGGTCTCTGCTCCACCCCCTCTGCTGATCCGGGGAGGGCTGCAGACTACCACGTGCCTCCTCCCATACATGTGGAGTCGCCAGCCGCTTCTTTTCACCTGACAGTGAGGAGTTTAAAGAGGGGGACGTAGCACGTGGCAGGATCACACTATTCCCCCCAGTTCTCCCTCCCCCCTGAACAGGCACCCTGACTGACCAGAGGAGGCGCTAGTGCCCACATCTGGCTTCCCACCCGCAGACACGGCCAATTGTGTCTGTAGGGACGACCGACCAAGCCGGAGGTAACATGGAGGATTTGAACCGGCGATCCCCGTGTTGGTAGGCGACGGAATAGACCGCCACGCCACTCGGACACCACTATATGGATTTTTAACTGTTTACATGTAAAGGTTGGTGACAAACATGTTGTGTTGTGTGTAACCCCACAACTGCTAGACAACCGTGTTGTAATCTATCTTAAGCCATTTGACTCTTCCACTCCAACACAACAACGTAAACTGAGACAGGAAGTAGCATAAGCACAAAGAACACAGGCCTATGAAACCACAATATATCACCTTTCTGACAGTATCACAATATATCACCTTTCTGACAGCATCACAATGTATCACCTTTCTGACAGTATCACAATATATCACCTTTCTGACAGTATCACAATATATCACCTTTCTGACAGCATCACAATATATCACCTTTCTGACAGTATCACAATATATCACCTTTCTGACACTATCACAATGTATCACCTTTCTTACAGGACCACAATATATCACCTTTCTGACAGTATCACAATGTATCACCTTTCTGACAGCATCACAATGTATCACCTTTCTGACAGTATCACAATATATCACCTTTCTGACAGTATCACAATATATCACCTTTCTTACAGTATCACAATATATCACCTTTCTGACAGCATCACAATATATCACCTTTCTGACAGTATCACAATGTATCACCTTTCTGACAGTATCACAATATATCACCTTTCTTACAGTATCACAATGTATCACCTTTCTGACAGTATCACAATATATCACCTTTCTTACAGTATCACAATATATCACCTTTCTGACAGCATCACAATATATCACCTTTCTGACAGTATCACAATGTATCACCTTTCTGACAGTATCACAATATATCACCTTTCTTACAGTATCACAATGTATCACCTTTCTGACAGCATCACAATATATCACCTTTCTGACAGTATCACAATATATCACCTTTCTGACAGCATCACAATATATCACCTTTCTCACAGTATTGCAGTATATCACCATATATTGAACTGTAACTCTCGTATCGCGGTGCGTATCATATCGCCAGATTCTCTCCAGTACACTACCCTAGTATTACATGGTCCTAGTCACCACAAAGGGACGTGTCTGTGTAACGACTGGACAGACAGACGGCTGCTTTGTGAAATCTGCTCCTCTTCAGCCATTAAGCATTGAGCAGCGTTACCCATTCACACTCTCTCCATCCTTTAACAACCACACACACGTCTTGCATCCCTCCTGTGACGGTATTCAACCCATTTACCGCTTCATTTCTCCCCTCCCCACTTCTCTTCATCCTGTCAACCCCCAACCCCCCTTTCCCAACCTTGCACGTTCCACTCCTCCTCCTCCTCCTCCTCGCTCCTGAATCCATCTCTCCATTCTCCATCCACCGCCTCTACAACCTTCATCTCTCTGTTTCCAGTTGGCCGCTCTTGGTTCTGTGGCCGTGTTGGTGGTGGTGGGGTGTAGGCTCTGGTACCCCCCCCCCGCACGCACACACACACACACACCACACACATGACAGCAGTCCTCTATTATTCAGCAGAACGGGACCTTTACATTTAACAGCTGGGTGATGTGGCCGTCTCCACGCCGCCGTGGAAGATATATATCCCGGGTGCAGATGTGGCTGTCTTCTGTTTCTGCTTCTTCTTTTTCTCATTGTGGACAATTGAGCAAAACACCCCTGCAGAGAAATCCCAGGCTTTAGTTGTTTATTTCATTGTCATGTTTTATTCTGGTTCATTGACACACAGCAGTATAAAACCTCCACATTGCAGGGTTATTCACGAGCTTTTTACCCTGTTACGGTGTCCTGACAGGAAGTAGACCCACGGCCGGGATCAGGATCAGTAAAACTCTGTCTTAATAATAATGCACAAATGGAGGAGGGACAGTGGAAAGCAACGGCTTAATTGGCCCCTGCCATCTTTTTTTAAAATTATTTAACCTCGGTTATAAGCGATGCAAAACCCATGTTCAGAGCTCATGCTGTCACGTGATTGGTCTGTATAAAGGAGATCGTGAGGCTGGGCAAAATTTATCATTATCATTCATCAGTGGTATCCCAGAGAGCAAAATTGCTGTGGCCCGGACCCGGCCCACACACTGAGTGGAATGATGGCACCTGGGCGGTCCGCTCCCGTTTGCCAGATCTGGGCCAGAACCAAGCCATAGCAATGCTGCATGTGCCACGTATTTGCCAAAGGTGGCCCATATTTGTTTTGTGATGTTTGGGCCATATTCACCATTTACCACACGGGCCACTTCAGGGTCACATCCAGACCACATGTTGCCCAGAGCACCCCATCTTTGCCAAAAAGGCCCACATGTGATTTGGCATATTTGGGCCATATTTGCTATTATACATGTGGGCCACTTCAGGCTCACATCCATTTTGTCAGGGCCAGAAGAAGACCACCAGTTCCGCATCAGTACCTGAAGTGGTCCACATCCGGATGCTGTCTGGAATTGCATCAGAATATTATCAAATCATGATGCAACATTCTGTTGTCCTAATTACCTCTGTTGTCTACAATTTGCAGTACATAAGTCATGTTCACCTCTAGCACCAGTAAGTAGGGCTTGGACAAGCATTCGATAATAGTGCATATCGTCTTTCAATGCTTTTGTATTTGGATGACATTTGAATTTGTCATATCCTAACACACCCTTTTTTTGGTCCACACCAGAATCCATTGCCTAAATGGGGCCTGAAATGTTTGGGGGGGGGGTATTTGAAAACGAATTTTGGTTTGAAACTATACATTACATCTCCAAACAGTTTGATGTTGGATTTTTAAACATGGCACCTTTGCAGATGTAAGTGGCTATGGTGTAAACGCCACACGGTTATTGTGATAATGATATTTCCCATTAACACCCAGTGCAGGATGTAAGCCCAGCTGTTGTTCACGGCTCACTGGGCTGCATAAATCTGAAAACAAGTCATACGTATCAAGCGTACCTTCAATCATACAGCCACGTGTCGGTGATGTGGGACCGATGCCCCTTCACAATTAATGTCTCATGGTCATACCTTGTGTATTGTCCTTATATATATATATATATATATATATATATATATATATATATATATATATATATATATATATATATATATATAAAATCTGAGATAGTTTATTTGCTGCATTAATGCTGTTGTATTTGGATTTAACTTGCAAGGAAGAATGCAGGGACTTGGATTCAGTAGCATCCTTTACCATAAAATGGGGCAAAACAAACTCACCGGCACAGGCTAAGTCGGTACACATCGAGTGTGGAAACAGAACTAGTCCAGGTCCATCCAGCAAAGCAGACCTCTTAGTTTCCAGACATGAAACATCCTCATTGGCCTTCATCAACCTCCAGCATAGCAGCCAGCATCCGTTCTCTTGATTTACATGGTGCAATTCAATAAGCCAAGGGGTGAAAGAATAGGATGCAATTAATATTGATGCTCACTGACGTATCGTTCCCTGCGCATGGAAATATTTTATGTGAATTAAAAATACAATAACGACGAAGGCGTCCAGTGGGGGAAAATTCGAACAAGCCGGATTGGTTTCGAGAGAGGTTTTGTTATCCATCCATTATCCAAACTGTTTATCCTATTCAGGGTCGGTTATCCATCCATTCATCCATTATTCAAACTGTTTATCCTATTCAGGGTCGCGGGTATGCTGGAGCCTACCCCAGCAGTCATTGGGCGGCAGGCAGGTTTGGTTATTAAGGTGGTATTTGTTGCTGAAGTCAGGATTTATCGGTTAGGATCGCTTTAGAAGTCTTGGCATGCAGCCAATCCAGAAAGTGTCCCAGATGGCAAAACTGCTGTGGCCCGGACCCGTCCCACACCCGACACTTTCACCCGGTCCACATACCGCATGGAATGATGGCACTCGGGCGGTCCTCTCCTGTTTGCCAGATCTGGGCCAGAACCAAGCTATAGCAATGCCGCATGTGCCACATATTTGCCAAAGGTGGTCCATATTTGTTTTGTGATGTTTGGGCCATATTCACCATTTACCATACGGGCCACTTCAGGGCCACATCCAGATTACATGCTGCCCAGAGCACCGCATCTTTACCAGAAAAGGCCCACATTTGATTTGGCATATTTGGGCCATATTTGCTATTGTAAACTACTAATAAGACACGTTAGCCCCTAGCTAACGGGTCTGACCCTTTAGCCGAGCGGTTAGTGACGTCGCCTTGTGGTGCAGTACCCCCCGTATCGAATCCCGCACCGGGCAAGAAAATAACCGGTTACATTGGCGGGATCCGGAAGTGTGCAGATCCTCGGAAGTCTCTTCGGAGCGCGGGAAGAACAAAGCGCGAAGGCGCTTCCGGGAGAGGGTGACGACTGTAAACTACTAATAAGACACGTTAGCCCCTAGCTAACAATATAAGCGGTCACTTTCTTGCCCGGTGCGGGATTCGATAAGGGGTGTACTGCACCACAAGGCGACGTCACTACCCGCTCGGCTAAAGGGTCAGACCCGTTAGCTAGGGGCTAACGTGTCTTAATAGTAGTTTACAGTCGTCACCCTCCCCGGAAGCGCGCCCCCGCGTTTGTTATTCCCGCGCTCCGAAGAGACTTCTGAGGATCCGCACACTTCCGGATCCCACCGCTGCCACCAATGTAAGCGGTTATTTTCTTGCCCGGTGCGGGATTCGATAAGGGGCGTACTGCACCACAAGGCGACGTCACTACCCGCTCGGCTAAAGGGTCAGACCCGCTAGCTAGCTAGGGGCTAACGTGTCTTATTAGTAGTTTACGCTAAGAACGGAAAGGCCTTCACCGGAGGTGAGTTGGTAAAACCGTGTTTAACCGCAGTCCCAGAGTAGCGTGTCCCGATACAAACGATGCCCCCCGTGTTGTGTGAGTTTGACACCCCACTGCTTAACAAGCACAAAACCTTTTCTTCTCAGTTTCACGAACTTGAGCGGGGGACCGGCCCTTCGCGAAAAGTCTACCCGCCCGCGGTGACGCTCGTCCGGGCCTCTCTTCACGGGAAGTTACGCGGCCAACCCGGAAGTTAACGGCCAACCCGGAAGTTCATAAATTACGGAAACGGAACTCCAGGCCCTATGACGGACACTAGCCACTCCGGTAGTATAATAACACTCTCCTGTGTTTTGTGATTGTATTAGTTGGGCTTTATGTAACTCAAATGCAAAGAAAGTTGAACATAAATAGACCGTCAGCTCTCTTGTGTCAAACGAATGAGCTAATGGCCCAACTAGCCATTAGCTCAAATCGGCTAAGAATTATGTTGTAGCAAATCCGGGGGCAACCACAGGAACTGCCGCTCGACTAAAGGGTCCGACCCGTTAGCTTTGCTGTATTTCACTACTTGCACTAAAATGGTTGAATAAAATGATGATAATGGTTGGAATGCTTAAGAATTAGCTTGATTTTATTTTTAAATTCTACTTACCCCCCTGTAAACTACTAATAAGACACGTTAGCCCCTAGCTAACGGGTCTGACCCTTTAGCCGAGCGGTTAGTGACGTTGCCTTGTGGTGCAGTACACCCCGTATCGAATCCCGCACCGGGCAAGAAAATAACCGGTTACCCCCCCTATTATGTTCTATATGAAACTTTGACAATGTGCCATGGTGATGTAAAATAAACCCAGCTAACAATTGAAATAGATCATTAGATGTAATGGGTTAATGTTCAACTAAGGTAGACCTGCTGTTGTCCACAGTACTATTTACTGTTACTGACATACTCCGGCCCGGCCCTCCCAAAGAGCCAGGCAGAGTGAGCTGGCCCTCCTAAGAAAACGTTTTGGGAACCCTGCTCTAGGGCGTCCAGGTGGCGTGGCTGTCTGTTCCGTGCCTACCAACACGGGGATCGCCAGTTCGAATCCCCCTCCGGCTTGGTTGGGTGTCCCTACAGACACAATTGGCCATGTCTGCGGGTGGGAAGCTGGATGTGGGTATGTGTCCTTGGGGGGGGTAGCGTGATCCTCCCATGTGTTACGTCCCCCTGGCGAAACTCCTCACTGTCAGGTGAAAAGAAGTGGCTGGTGACTCCACATGTATCAGAGGAGACGTGGTAGTCTGCAGCCCTCCCCGGATTGGCAGAGGGGTGGAGCAGCGACCGGGACGGCTCAGAAGAGTTGGGTAATTGGCCAAGTACAATTGGCTAGAAAAGGGAGAAAATTCCAAAAAAGACCAGATAAAGATGTATAGCAAACTCCCACCAAACTACTGGTTGCCTAGAAAACAAACTTTTACAGACAATTTGAGGTTAAAAGTGACTCAACATTACCGTATATACATCTTCACTTATAAGGTTTTATATATATATATATATATATATATATATATATATCTTTGTTAAAAGAAACACTCAACGGTAGGGAAAGTGCTCAACAAATAAGGAGCAAAATAATCCAGTGTGTCAAGTAAATTTTTTACAAGACAGTACAAGCCTGTTTCATGCCATAAGCGATCATCAGCTGTCAATAACTAATATATATATATATATATATATATATATATATATATATATATACATACACACACATGTATGTATGTATGTATGTATGTATGTATGTATGTATGTATGTATGTATGTATGTATGTATATACACACGTGTATATATATATAGGCCATCAGAGGCTGAGGAAACCATCTGAACGTCTCCCAGTCAGTTTCCACTAAAGCTGTGCCAGATTTCACATGGATTATTTAAATGCCAGTTTGTGTAAGGCCGTTGGCTGGTCCAAATGTACTTACTCAGATGTGCTCTTTCATCATCGTGCATGTAGGGTGCCGCCTCTGCTCCACATCAACAAGCCAAAAAAAAAAGGACTCTTGGCGTTAGACCTGCATATTTCTCTGTCTTTGCTTATTCGCCCTCAATTTTCCACAATAGCAAAATGGTAATGGACTCATTCATAATTACAGCCCGATCTGGGATGACTCAAATACAAGTTGGCTCTGTAATAACAGGGTGGACGGCTGGTCCAGTAATAAAACACAGCATGTGGGACACAAACATAACCCGTTTTAAAGAAACCGAGAATTTTTATTGAGAAATACATCAGGCAGTTAAGGTGACAAGAAACGGTCCGATCCCAGGTAGCATCCGGATGTGGGCCACTTCAGGCAATGACGCGGCGCTGATGGCCTTCTGGCCCTGACAAAATGGATGTGAGCCTGAAGTGGCCCACATGTATAATAGCAAATATGGCCCAAATATGCCAAATCAAATGTGGGCCTTTTTAGGCAAAGATGTGCTCTGGGCAACATGTGATCTGGATGTGAGCCTCAAGTGGCCCGTGTGGTAAATGGTGAATATGGCCCAAATATCACAAAACACATTTGGGCCACCTTTGGCAAATATGTGGCACATGCGGCATTGCTGTGACTTGGTTCTGGCCCAGATCTGGTGAACAGGAGTGGACCGCCCAAGTGCCATCATTCCACGTGGTATGTGGGGACGGATGAACGTGTTGGGTGTGGGACGGGTCCGGGCCACAGCAGTTTTGCCATCTGGGATGTTGCAAATTTTTTTCCGTTTTCCTCTCTCACCATCTTCTTGTGCATCTCCAGCATGACTGTAGGCGTGTTTTTAAAGCCCTGGCTGGCTGGCTGGCTGGCTGTGATATCCTCGTTACAGGACAGCCTCGGTGATGTCTCAGCAGTCAAAGAAAACAATATTTAGTGCTTCACGTTGATACTCGAGATCTTTTTTTAGAAATCGGGCACATCGATTCACTTCCTGTTGAATAATTCATCTCCAGACCGCATTTGTGTGTTTTCTCTCCTCCTCGGAGGACGTCAGCTGGACCACAGCGAGCAGCTCATTACCGTTTCTGTTTTTTTCACTTTGATGGGTTACGAATGCGTCACGTCTCCGGTGCCGCTGTCATATTTATTCTGTAGTGTCATCGTCACTTGCCATTGTCCTGGATGTGGTTGCCCATTCAGTAATTTTTTTTTCCAAAACCAACTGACCCAATTGTGTTGTCATAGATAACACTACATAACACATAAACAGCACTTTATCCCCCAGTGGTTCCATGGTTTAGTTGTTTTCCTTGCTATTGTGCAGATTGACCAAGTTTACCCCCTCAGAACGCACCGAGGGTTTTCTTAGATAGGAACAATACCTTATGAATAAATTCATGATTAATGGTCATCTGAAGGGCGGCACGGTGGCACAGTAGTTAGCGCGGTTGCCTCACAGCAAGAAGGTCCTGGGTTCGTGCCCTGGGGTAGTCCAACCTTGGGGGGTGGTCTCGGGTCTTCCTCTGTGTGGAGTTTGCATGTTCTCCCCATGTCTGCGTGGGTTTCCTCCCACAGTCCAAAGACACGTAGGTCAGGTGGATCGGCCGGACTGCATTGTCCATAGGTGTGAATGTGTGTGTGTGTGTGTGCGTGTGTGATGGCTTGGTGGCCAGTCCAGGGTGTCTCCCTGCCTGCCACCCAATGACTGCTGGGATAGGCTCCAGCATCCCCGCAATCCTGAGAGTAGGATAAGCAGTTCGGATAATGGTTGGATGGATGGATGGATGGATGGATGGATGGATGGATGGATGGATGGATGGATGGATGGATGGATGGATGGATGGATGGTCGGTCATCTGAAGTTGTAGTTCAAATTTTTAAAAAAAAGAGAAAAAGGAAAGAGACAGAGTGAAGGAAAGTTTGACTTCGCCATAGGATATAGACTACTGCTGTGTGTGTGCGTGCACGTGTGTGTGTGTTAACGCGCATGCATGTGTGTGTGTGTGTGTGTGGGGTCCATGCTGCCCAAGTTTTCCTCTGGGGCCTTGCAGATAAGAAGACTAAAAAGGGCTTGAAAATATCCCGTGGCCAATCATTCCATGACCATCTCCAGAAGAAAGTTAACTTGCACGAAGTGGAGAGCGTGGCTGGAGCGAGTGCGATGCCTGTGCTGCAGAAAGCTGTTGAGGGGAGCGGTGCATTGTGGCCCCTACAGTGTTGCCTGGTTCTGTTTCTCTCTCTCTCTCTCTCTCTCTCTCTCTCTCTCTCTCTCTCTCTCTCTCTCTCTCTCTCTCTCTCTCTCTCTCTCTCTCTCTCTCTCTGCTGCTTTTATAAGGAAAAACACAAAACATTGCTTTCTGGAAAGTTCAACAAACAGGCACGTGGCTAATTGAGTATTTGAATGAAAAGAGCTATTAAAATGTTGCTGTTAATGGGTGCCATAATTGGATTATAAGTTCTATGTCCCATCCTGTTTTGGGGAATGAACAGCATTGGATATCTCAGCCCGGAGGCTGATGAGGCTGATATCTCATGCAGCAACATTATGGATGGATTTGTGTCGTGCAGGATTTCCATAATCAAATGCAACACTTAGATCAAAGCGGACTTAAGTAAGAAGTACAACCCCGTTCTGCAGCAGGCACTCATCTTCTGGAACCAGACTTACTTCATTAAGTGTGCATGAATACTGAAAACGTAAAAGTTTGCACAAAATTTCATTAAAGGCAAAACAGCTGAGGGTGATCCCAGTCCACGACCTTTGACAATGAGCTGTTTTGGCTTCTCTCTGATGACTCCGTATTGGTTTATCCGTGCACCACCGAGCTGCACACGAGTCATGACTAGCCGCGGATGTTGGCCCAGTCGATAACTGTGATCTAGTGAAAGGGCACTGTGGCATTTCCGCTTGTGGACACAAAAAGGACTTGGCGGCGTCTTGTTTTGCTGATAATCAGGCAATCCCAATCGTTTTTCATGGCGGTAAATCAAAATTAAAAACAAACTTATAACTCAAAACAGACATTAAATACATCGGTGTGACCTCTGGAGTATTCTTGTGCAGTCTCCAGTGTGTGTCTCACATATTTCTTTGCTTATTTATCTCCATTCCCACTGCCCCCCCCCCCAACTCCTTCCCATTTTCTCTGTCTGGCAAACACAAAAAGACACTTTCCCTAACTTAAAATGCCACCTTGGGTTTATATGAGCCCTCGCCCTAGATACACACTGTTATATGTAGGCACATACTTACTGGAGCTGGAGACACAAAGCAAGAAAACTGGAAGAGCAGGAGAAAAACATTGTTTTAAGTGTAAAAATAGGACTCGGTTATCTCTGCAAGCTTTCTTTTTGCAGAACTTGCACTTTTTTTGCGATGAAGGGATGAACAGCATAACAAAGTCGAGACCGAGCATTAAGAGAGCTTGATTTAGTTTGCCTGTGTGTGCAAGAATAGCACTTTAAAGCCCCTAACACACAGCAATGTTCACATGTAAAGTTCCGTATGATATTAAAGATGTGTGACTTTAAAAGCTTTCACTACAGTTTCAATTCGAAAAAGTTAATGACGCATTTTCCTGTTATCAGATGCATGCAGAACACTGTGGTGCATTCTGATCTGCCTGATCAAGGACTGTATGGGCGGGGCCTGATCACATAATGACTGACAGCAGCGTCTTCCCAGCAATGTAAACAAACAACCCACTCCGGCTTGGACGGGCGTCCCTACAGACACAACTGGCCGTGTCTGCGGGTGGGAAACCAGATGTGGATATGTGTCCTGGTCGCTGCACTAGCACCTCCTCTGGTCGGTGGGGCACCTGTTCGGGGGGGGGGGACTGGGGGGAATAGCGGGATCCCCCTGTGCGCTACATCCCCCCTGGTGAAACTCCTCACTGTCAGGTGAAAAGAAGCAGCTGGTGACTCCACATGTATGGAAGGAGGCGTGTGGTAGTCTGCAGCCTTCCCCGGATCGGCAGAGAGGGTGGAGCAGTGACCGGGACGGCTCGGAAGAGTGGAATAATTGGCCGGATATAATTGGGGAGAAAAAGGGGGGGGGAACAACCCCAAGATGAGGTGGTTAGCTGCTGCTAGTTACAAGCACTAATAAGCAAGTTACTGTCAGCTAGCTGCCATGTTTGACATGTGCAGTTGTACATGTCTAAATCAGTAGGTAATAATTGCAGATGAGTGTGTTGGGATCCCAGACAGCATCCGGATGTGGATCACTGCAGGCAATGATGCGGCACTGATGGTCGTCTTCTGGCCCTGACAAAATGGATGTGAGCCTGAACTGGCCCGTGTGGTAAATGGTGAATATGGCCCAAATATCACACAACACATATGGGCCACCTTTGGCAAATATGTGGCACATGCGACATTGCTATGGCTTGGTTCTGGCCCAGATCTGGCAAACAGGAGTGGACCGCCCAAGTGCCATCATTCTGTGCAGTATGTGGCCCGGATTTAAGAAAGGTGAAAGTCGGGTGTGGGACGGGTCTGGGCCACAGCAGTGTCGCCATGTGGGACACCTCGGTGTGATAATGCACTTTAAATGAACTCTGGCTTCATCCCAACTGAACATCTCTGTGTTTCTTTTGCAACGTGACTGCGTAGTCATTGTATAGAGGAAATGAGGTTTCCCCATGCAGGGTTTCCCCGTGCAGGGTTTTCCTCCTGGTTCCCTTAGGGGGGCTGCAGGTACAGCATGTGTTTAAATTGGCAGTCCATTTTTTTTTATATTAGGTGTTGACATAGGTGAACCCCAAATGCTCAGTTGCAATGATGACTCCCACTTGCATGTTCACATCCTTCTATATCTTATTTCAGTAACCACATGCTTGCATTTTTTTGTCCCTCGGTGTTTGCACGTTTATCGTCAACCTTCTTTGCATACCAAAGATGCACGTATCGATAACTGTCTGGCTCGAGCGTGATGAAGACCTAGCTGACATAAGCTTCTATTTAATCCTACGCGCTTTGTTAGATGATGCTGAAATTACATGACATCAGCGGCTTTCAGCACAGACCCACCCAACTAAAAACAGAGAGCATGCTCTATGTGGAGCTCTCTCATTTGGAAGTACGATATGCTCTCTCAGTTGTACCATCATCCTCCAATAGGATGATGGTACAACTGTTTTTCCTTTTGCAGTCATTAGTGTCTTCACCCAGGACCTTATAGCTCATAATAAGAAGCTGATTAAAGGAAAATTAAACATTTT
Organism: Lampris incognitus; assembly: GCF_029633865.1. Classification (NCBI taxonomy): domain Eukaryota; kingdom Metazoa; phylum Chordata; class Actinopteri; order Lampriformes; family Lampridae; genus Lampris; species Lampris incognitus. The sequence goes on along the minus strand of NC_079212.1, from coordinate 4,594,007 downwards.
TTTTTTACAACCTAGGTGTTATTTTCTTATTGTGCTGCGTCAGGCTTCATTGCGGAGGCTTTGGTACATGGGACCACCCCTGGACTCAGCTTTACAATGGGGGTCTTATGGGACAACTGAACATGAGTGTCTTGCATGTTTCAACAAGTCCAGTTTAACTCCGTTATCTAAACCAGGTATTTGGACGTGAAAACCAAAGTGCAAGTTAAAAGTTATTACCTGAAATGTGCAGTATGATCAGTGGGGGATGACATTGCTGATCTACTTCCTGGTTCAACTTGCAGCAATGAGCAGCCTATACTTAACAGAGATAGTAGTCATCATCATCATCATCATCATCATCATCATCAGGGACCCCAGATCCAACCGAGTATACATCCGAATGAATTTTGGGAGCACGGTGGGACAGTGGTTAGCGCAGTTGCCTCACAGCAAACAGGTTCTGCCTTCGAGCCCCGGGGTAGTCCAATCTTGGGGGGTCGTTCCGGGTCGTCCTCAGTGTGGAGTTTGCATGTTTCCCCCATGTCTGCATGGGTTTCCTCTGGGTGCTCCGGCTTCTTCCCACAGTCCCAAGACATGTAGGCCAGGTGAATCGGCCATAGCTAGTAGTAACCATCCATAAACCAGCCAGCACAATAGAGAAGTCATAGATGATGGACAATCATGGACACCTTGTGACTGAGACACTAGGACAGGTTTAAGACTCCTATTCACATGTCCCATAAGACACAGCAGTGATCCGGTGTCCAAAATCTCCTAAATGAAGCCTTTGAGTAGAATATCATAACTGATATGCGCGTGGAAAAAAACCATGAAAATAAGACCCAGGTTGTAAAAACAAAACAAAACAAAAACTACAACAACAAAAAAAACAGAATTTTCCTTTAAGAAAACGAGTTTTCATGGACATCAATGAATAAATGGCACTTAACAAATTTACAATAGTACCCTCAATAGTAAATTTTACAGCTTATCTTTGTTTTTGTTTTTGGCAGCATTTGTCTGTGGTAATACTGAACTCTGCCCAAGACGTTTTTCTCAGGTCTTTATTGCTCCGATAGGGGGCAGTGTGTGTCTGTACTGCCCTCCTATGGGCATCACTCATAGCGGGAACACATTCAATAATAGATGCACTGAGACAGACTGGCTCTCCACAGTAACACCTAATGAGGAAGACACAGTTGTCTTATTAACATTTGCAGTATCCACACCTGCTGGGCAGTTTCCCAGCAGGGTCGATACTGCTGCCCCAGCCAGGGCAGTTATGCAGGGCAGGTTCATCTGTACGGCTCATTTCATACACAAAGGCAATGCAAAGACATTAAAAAAAATAGAGATACAGAACCGGATGAAAAGAATAATAGCAAGAATTATGTTAAAAGAATAAGTTAAGACGTTAAAAAAATTCAAGGGTAATAAAGATATAATAATCAAGCAGAGTTAAAGTGATTATTTAGTGAAATTAGTGTTTTTTTCCAGTTGTGACCTGCAGAATGACTAAACACCGCCTCACTGTTCTCTCTTCTTCCGGATTTCCCCCCTTTTTCTCCCCACTTGTATCCGGCCAATTACCCCACTCCTCTGAGCCGTCCCGGTCTCTGCTCCACCCCCTCTGCCGATCCGGATAGGGCTGCAGACTACCACATGTCTCCTCCCATACATGTGGAGCCGCCAGCCGCTTCTTTTCACCTGACAGTGAGGAGTTTCACCAGGGGGACGTAGCGCGTGGGAGGATCACGCTATTCCCCCCAGTTGCCCCTCCCCCCTGAACAGGCACCCCGACCGACCAGAGGAGGCGCTAGTGCAGCGACCAGGACACATACTCACATCCGGCTTCCCACCCGCAGACACGGCCAAATCGGCTCTGTGCATAACTGTGGTCCACTGACTTCCGGTTTCTACTGCAGCGGTCATACCAGTTTCCTGTTTGTCGGCGTGTGCTGTTGACAATGGTATATTTTTCGTGACGCCTCCTGCAGAACTTATCATGGATGAATGTCAACCACATGCGCAGAACATTGCGAAAAATACGCCGTATAGCGCGCGCCAACAAACAGGAAGCTGTTGTGACCGCTGCAGTAGGAACCGGAAGTCAGTGGACGACAGTTCTGCACAGAGCCGATTGTGTCCGTAGGCACGCCCGACCAAGCTGGAGGTAAGACGGGGGGACATGTTTGGTTTTAAAACCTGCCTGATTTTTTTTCTATCGTCTCTAGAAGTTGACCAGAAAACTATCAGAACCTCCCCTTTTATCTTCTGGCGTGCCAGAGCTGCGCTGGCGCGTTTATCGATTGGCCAGCTTGGTCACGAGGAGCCATCCATCACGGAGGCTCACGTCAGGTACACGGCGGAGAGATAGCGTAACACTGAGGATCCATGAGGGCAGAAATAGATCTTTCTCCCTCTCTCCGTGAAGGAGCAATCGATGTCCAGGGAGCAATGCGTCCCCGTAACTTTGACTCACAAAGCCTGCCTGGAAAGTCACTGTCAAAGGAGAGGACGCCAAGAGGGGCGGACACACCGCCACGCCTCATCGATTGGTCAACACTAGTTTAACCCCCCCCCCCCCATAATCAGGTGATTAGTCTGCTCTGTGTCTGTCAGTACGTTTACATGTTATTAGAAAAGGGGGATTTATCGTGTTAGGCCGACTAAAACTGGACTTTTAAAATACGTGTAAACGTGTTAGACGACTGAAATCGTACTAAATCGGATTTCTCAGCACGCCCAGATAATGCGGTTGGTGATCGATTTACTCTTGCTTGTGTAACCGGTTACTTTCTTGCCCGGTGCGGGATTCGATACAGGGTGTACTGCACCACAAGGCGACGTCACTAACCGCTCGACTAAAGGGTCAGACTTACAGTCGTCACCCTCTCCCGGAAGCGCGCCTTCGCGCTTTGTTCTTCCCGCGCTCCGAAGAGACTTCTGAGGATCTGCACACTTCCGGATCCCGCCGCTGCCACCAATGTAACCGGTTACTTTCTTGCCCGGTGCGGGATTCGATACGAGGTGTACTGCACCACAAGGCGACGTCACTAACCGCTCGGCTAAAGGGTCAGACCCGTTAGCTAGCTAGGGGCTAACGGGTCTTATTAGTAGTTTACACATGTCTACGCTTCAGTCTGCCCCGAACTGGCCTAGGCGTTCTGCGCGTTGAACCCGCTTGCCGCTTGCTGACTTGTTTGTCGCTTGTTTGGGATGTGACGCAATAGGTCAACCGGAAGAAGGTCCAATAGCGACCAGCTGAAAGGGGAGTTTTACTAAATCAAGTTTTGGTAACACTTTAGTATGGGGAACATATTCTAAGTAAAACAACTTAATTACTAGTGAATTAGTAATGATCCACATGTCTCTTTAGTATGGGGAACATATTCTAAGTAACAAAAACTTAATTTACAGTAATTTAACACTATGAACACTTGTAGTTTTGTGTGTTGTTATGTAAGAACAGAGCATATTCATTAAGTGTTAGTAAGGGAGACTAACTCTTCTTGTGGTACTACCACCTTATAAAGGCCATACTAAGCAAAGCATATTGAGATGGTACTACTAATAAGCAATACTTCTGAGGTTATAGAGGGAAAACTCATAGTTAATGGCTCACTGGTTGTATAATAAGGCCATGCAGAATAAGGCATTAATGAGTACTTAATAATGACCAATTAAGAGCCCATATGTTGCTAAGTTGCATGCTAATAAGCACCTAATTAATGGTGACTATGTTCCCCATACTAAAGTGTTACCCAAGTTTTTTTGATGTTGTTGATCCTATCCGCCCTATTCCTAGCCCCCATGACACCTTGTGTGAATTATGGGAGGGACTTCCAGCGCGTCCTGTCGCTGAACTGGAACCGGCGTTTTCCATGGTTTCCATACCCCAAAAATCGACTCGGCACTCAAGTCCAACTCGGAAGAAAACGGTGGGGAAGCTGCAGAGGTCTGCAACCTGACAGCTGTTTTTTTATTTTATTTGAAAATCTTACACAGCCGATCGGAAGAGAGAGGGAGCAAAAATAAACAAGTCGACGCTTTTTATGGGGCCGGCTGAAGAACACCCCCGTTTTTCTTGTACTAAGTCAGTGAGAATAAGCTGGCTCTCTAATGAGACGCCGTGAAAGGCCGCAGTGTGTGTGTGGGTATGAGGCTGACTGTAGGTGTATGAGGCTGACTGTAGTGGCTCCCAGGGGCCTGTGAGGCGGATGACCACAGAAAGGGGGGGTTGGCTCAATGAGCTCCACTCCCAGTCCAAGTAACTAACTACACCTAATTTAGTTAGTATTAGTATTAGTGTTAGTAATAATGTTTTCAAATTTATTAGTAAAAGTCTCAGTGTTAGTAAGCGTTTTAGTGTCAGTAGTGTTAGTAGTAATCCTTTCAAATTTAGTAGTAATAGTTTTAGTGTTATTAAGACATGTTAGTAGTATTAATTTTAATTGTAGTAATAATTTTAGTGTTAGTACTAATAGTATTAGTAGCAGTGTTAGTAGTAATATTTTCAGTTGGGCCGCACGGTGGCGCAGTGGTTAGTGCTGTCGCCTCACAGCAAGAAGGCCCCGGGTTCGAACGCCGGGGTTGTCCAACCTCGGGGGTCATCCCAGGTCGTCTTCTGTGTGGAGTTTGCATGTTCTCCCCATGTCTGCGGTGGGTTTTCTCCGGGTGCTCCGGTTTCCCCCACCATCAAAATGTTAGGGTTAATACTCCTGTCCGGGCCCTTGACTGAGGCATGGCAAGACCAACTGGACTTGGTCCCCGGTGCTGCATGGCGGCTGCCCACTGCTCCTAGCTACACAGCTAGGATGCAGAGCAGATTTCCCTACAGGGATCAAGAAGGTATCTCAAGATCCAAATCAAAAATCAAACACACAACAACTTTTTGGACTCTTTTCTTAACATCTGCATTGTTTTCAGCTATCTTCCAGGGAAGAGAAAGGTCACATTTCAGAGAGAGGATGCTAGAGAGAGGACGCTAACCCACATTTTCAGATTGAATTGTCCGTCACTGCGCAGTGAATTGCAAATATGCTAGTTGTCAAACCCAGCAGTGTGATATGGACATTGATTTGAACCATCTAAAATCAGATTGACAGATACTTTAAATAATAATGTCTGCTTTGGCTGAGCTATTGCCTCAGTTATGCACCCCCCCCCCACACAGACAGAGTCTACAGCCCCCGAAATATGAAAGTGTAATGAAAATGAAATGCTCACAGCGATAAGGCTCAGCTTATTTCCTCACACTTCAAAGCACAGTGGCTCTTTGGATATTCACCCCCTTCAAATATTTGTGTGCCCCCCTCCCCCATTAACCTCACCCTCTTCACCTCCTCCTCCTCCGTAGACTCCCACTCTCCAAATAGGAAAGCGTTATGTGGACTCCTTGTTCAATCGCGCATCTGGAAAATATTTTGAATGTATACAGCAGCCATAGGTAGTCTGGTCATGGCAATACAGAGTAAATATTTTGGTATAATTCACCTCCTTCTGCAAGAGGCGGCTCACCATCTTAAGTCCTACTTTACTATTGCGCACGGTGCAGGAAATTTTAGTGTTGCTGAGCCTCCGGTACAAAGTAGTCTATTTAAAGCCCTCTGCTTCAAACCCGGAGAAATGCTTTGAAAAATAAATCAGCTTGCGTTGCTTTTGCATGCAGAATAAAACACAGATGACTAAATGTAAGGCTGAATTATTTGACTCTCGTTGACATGGTTTTTAGGATTTATAAATGCGAGAAACCTCTGCTGCTCTTTTGGCTTCCAACCTGGGTTTTGTTTTCTGAATAGATCTGACTGCCATGTGTCTTCAGCTTCAAACATGTTGAGCTTTTCCACAGGGTGTAAAAAAATATATTTCAATAAGAATTGGAATGAAAAATGTCGAACGAAGACCTTTAAAACAGAGCTGACTGCTTCATAATGATATCGTTCTCTCTCTAGGCTTCCCTGGTTTATTCCTCCCCAGATAGCAGATGTGGGCCGCTTCAGGCAATGATGTGGCACTGATGGCCTTCTTCTGGCCCTGACAAAATGGATGTGAGCCTGAAGTGGCCCACATGTGTAATAGCAAATATGGCCCAAATATGCCAAATCAAATGTGGGCCTTTTCTGGTAAAGATGCGGCGCTCTGGGTAACATGTGATCTGGATGTGACCCTGAAGTGGCCCGTGTGGTCCAAATATCACAAAACAAATATGGGCCACCTTTGGCAAATATGTGGCACATGCAGCATTGCTGGCTTGGTTCTGGCAAACAGGAGTGGACCATCCAAGTGCCATCATTCCATGCGATATGTGGGCTGGATGAAGTGTCGGGTTTTGGACAGGTCCGGGCCACAGTAATTTTGCTATCTGGGTCAGGATCAATTTATTTGTATTTCCCAAAATACGATGAGTCAACATATTGATGAATGAGGCCATAGTTGAGGACATCTGCGGGGATCAATTTCTAACAGAGGTGCCCAAATTCTTCCCTATGAAGGGCCAAAAATTAATCTGGATGGAGAGCCGCGGGCCAAAAATAAATGTTGGTGTTATGTGGAAATTACACTCCATTAAAATGTATTATATTTTATAGAAAATTAACAAGTAAACGGTATTCCAGCACAAGCTGATTTGGGCGAAAGCCCGCACCTGATCAGGGCACACAATCTCAATAGCCACAGTCAGACACCCTGTGTCTAAATTCAGGGACCGCCCAACCTATCCCAGAATGCATTTCGGTCCAGTTGGATTTTTTTCCAAAAAGAGAAAATGGCGTCGCCAACCGTGGACGACGATTAGATACATCACGTGCCCGCGGTGAAGCATCTCCATTTATTTGAATAAATGGTAAAACAAAATAATAAAAGGAAATTTTCTGGCTCCATTTCTGGCGTTATGCTGAGGCTTTTACAGCACTTTCAAAATAAGAGGAGAAGAAGCATGAGCTTGTCAGATGGCTTAGTGGGCCAAAAGAAAGGGAGCGCAGGCCAAACATGGCCCATGGGCCCCAAACTGGGTAACTCTGATTTATAACCTTGATTTACACTCCGTGTAAATTATAATGCTTAATCACCAGCCTTCCAGATCCTCAGCCTGACCTCAATCACACACAACTCATTTCTAAACTTAACCATCTCTAATCTAATACCTAAACATAACCGTTTCTAACCTTATAGCACATTTAACCACCTTGAACCTAGGAGTACCAAAGCCAATGATCTTAGCAAGTGTCCTCAACTACGTCCTTAGTCATCGATTCATGGTAAAGCATGTGATAGTACGTGATTTGCTACGTCGACATGTGTCGCAAGGCCAGTCGGGAACGGTAAATAAGCTATATACAGATGTTTTACCTATGAGACTAGGTTGAAGTTTCTGCTCCTTCAAAGCCCCGTAGGAATTGAATAATCTTTGCGTCCCAGCTCCATCTGCTCATCACTTCCCTCACAGCTCCATCTTGGGGCCCCAACAATCACCACTGTGCCTCGGTTTTCATCCTTCTCTCCCTCTTCATCTGCTCTCTATGTGTGGCCACATGGATGATTGAAAATGTATCGTCGAATGCACCGGACCTCATTTTCACATCAATCCTGTTTACTTATTTACTCACCAGTCATAATAGATTGGTAGCAGGAGGAGACAGCCTGTTTCGTTTACGCCTGTAGCTATTAAACTCGAATAGGATGATGGTTTGTATTTAGTTCATCCATGCATGAAACAAGAGGCTGGACCATCAAACAGACCAAATCAGTCTACTGACAGAGAATAGAAGATGACAGGAAATATAGTCTCACTTCTGGTTCTCCCCATAACAGGTCTGTAAAGGATGCTGCGGAGTGACGATCACACTTAACGATAAGGCGTGCTTCATAAAGGGTTTATAAGTGGTTATTTAGTGTTTTACTGATGGTTAATAACTCATTTATTAATCTATTATCAGTCAGTAATACGATGTTATGACACATTAATAACCAGAATTGGGATTGCCAGTTTTGGAGTCCACATTCTATCAATAGGAGAGTTTCCAAGTATAGATATTCTCTCGGAAACCATGTGATTAGACGGAGACAGTCGAACCACTACCTAATCTGAATCCTAAATTTAATCACAGTAACTGTATTTGCCGTCAACACAGCGTGAAAGTCGACTTTGGGGTATGTATTTTACAACATTTTGGTCACTGGTCACTGAGAATGTGAATTGGTCTCGCCAGTCACGTGGTTTCTGAGAAGATTCTCAAATTGGTAAAAAGTGGGCTATCAACCTGGCAACCCAAAATGTCTTTATTAACAAATAGCATCATGTTATTATGTATTTACAATGCATCAACAAATTAGTTATTAACATGAATAAAGTAGTAAGGAATCACTAACGGTTCCTTATAAAGTAGTAAGGAACCACTAACGGTTCCTTACTACTTTATTCATGTTAATAACTCATAAGGAACCACTAACTACTTTATTCATGTTAATAACTCATAAGGAACCACTTATAAGGAACTAATAATAACTCATAAGGAACCACTAACTACTTTATTCATGTTAATAACTCATAAGGAACCACTAACTACTTTATTCATGTTAATAACTCATAAGGAACCACTTATAAGGAACTAATAATAACTCATAAGGAACCACTAACTACTTAATTCATGTTAATAACTCATAAGGAACCACTTATAAGGAACTAATAATAACTCATAAGGAACCACTAACTACTTTATTCATGTTAATAACTCTTAAGGAACCACTTATAAGGAACTAATAATAACTCATAAGGAACCACTAACTACTTTATTCATGTTAATAACTCTTAAGGAACCACTTATAAGGAACTAATAATAACTCATAAGGAACCACTAACTACTTTATTCATGTTAATAGCTCATATGTTGATCCATTGTAAATCCGTAGTAACATGTTTCTATTGCTGTAACCAAGCAAATTTCCGCCCGCTGCGGTATTCGATCTGGGGTTGTACTTCACCATGAGGCGACATTGCAAACCGCTCGACCAAAGGGGGCCGACCCCCTGGCAATCAGTCAGTCAGTCAGTCTTTATGTAGGTTACAGTAGTCACCCCCCCGCGCTTCGTTATTCCCGCGCTCCGAAGAGACTTGTGAGGGTCTGCAGCACGCTTTTGGACACTTCCGGATCCCACCGCTGCCACCAGTGTAACCCAGCATAATTCCTGCTGCTGCGGGATTTGATCCGGTGTTGTACTGCACCACGAGGCGACATCGCTAACCACTCAACTAAAGGGGGCCGACACCCTGGCGATCGGCCAGTGAGTCTTTTTGTAGGTTACACTACTATCTAGTATTACTATTATTCATTCATTCACTATCCAAACCGCTTATCCTGCTCTCAGGGTCAGGGGGATCCCAGCAGTCATTGGGCGGCAGGTGGGGATCCCAGCAGTCATTGGGCGGCAGGTGGGGATCCCAGCAGTCATTGGGCGGCAGGTGGGGAGACACCCTTGACAGCCCGCCAGGCCCATCACACAGGGCAAACTGTTAGCTATAAGCTTAAAAAGGGAATTTTAAGATGATTAAAAGCAAGTATTAGTACTTACTAGTTCCCACTAGGAGTAAGGACCGTGCATAAAGTGCTACTGAGGCATCAGTGGTTTCTGTCACAAAAGTACTAATTGTAATCACGGACATGGCTCTCTCCAGTCTTTGTCCTTGTGTGATTCTCCCCATCTGTCCGTTTCAACCTCTATAAAGACAAAGCAGAAGCCACGGCGGTCCTTTGGGGACCGGGCCCTACTCCTGCACCGATGTGATTAAAGAGCTCTGTCTGTTTAAATGCCTCGTACATGCCACAGCCGCTCATGTTAATTGAATAATCAGAAAAGCAGGCGGCACTAAAGGTAGTCCAGGATTGATGTGCTGGATCAATAGAGCGGTGCTCTTAATGGAGGTGTGCCGTGGCCACGTGGAAGAGCTAAATCTAGCTGGCTGTTGTGTTGGGATTGTTCACGTTGCCGATAAATCAATTTTAGTGTTCTTAGTCGACTGTTTTGATGCATTATAGATATATAGATGAACTGACAGCCTTTGGTGTATAGTTTTTGAGTTTAATTTCTAAGGATTTTGTCATACTGGATAAGATCCAAGTACATGTTCAGTATTGCAACAACACTCACAAATCCAACCCCGCTGATTGAAATGGATTAGTTTAGCATGACCTCATTCATAGGGCCGTGGGGCTGCGGTGAGATGTCATTTAAAAACTCAATATATTGCATAGTGTGGTTGTTGTTTGAGGAACAGGTTTAAGACTCGTGTTCAGCTGCCCCATAAGACGCCGTTGTAAGGCTGAGTCCAGCGGCGGTCCCCTGCCCAAAAATCTCCAAAATGAAACCAGTGAGTAAAATGAGATTGTAGCCGATACGCATGATGGCAAAAGCTACGACGATAAGGCCTTTGTTGTATCTGCTTTGGCAACACGGGTCTTATCGTCGTAGTTTCTGCAACTTGAAAGGGTCACGACCCTTTTTCAAGTTGCTCGACGGTTCTCTCAGACAGGAGAGGTTAGGTGGATTGTTTTAGTGTCTCATTATGATTATACTTGTCGGGCAGGTCCTTTAATTACATAATTGCACGCTTGTCTGCTCAATTACTGTGAGTGCTTTGCAGCCGAGGGGACGCGGACGTCGCTGGTTCTGCAGGACGCGGAGGGACATTTTGTTTGTTACACGTCCGCGGTTGAATTAGCTGCTGTCAGCCACACATTTAGCCTCTCCCAACCAACTCGCATGCCTGTGTCCTGTCTCACATTGACCACAGAGAGTGTCAGTCACATAGTTGGATGCTACCCAAGGGCCCAAATTGCAATTCCATCTTTATTCAATAACGTGTGACATCACCGATCCAATGTTACCAATTAGGTTGTATACCGTTTATTTATATCAACGGGGAGCCGCCTGCCGAAGGAGAAGCTGTGTCCCAATATTTCCCACGGCCAAACAACGACCGTGTTGGCATGCAGTCGATAACCAAATCAACGTGTCCACGTGTGTTTCTAATAAAGCGACCTTTTCCCTGACTGCAGTTTACAGGACTCGTTGGGTTGTCAAAGTACGAGACGGAAGTCAGGCTGCGTGCAACCTTGCTTCCGGCGTTATGTTTGAGACTTTTCAGCAAATTTCTCCATTTCTGTTTTTCGCCCGTCCAAAAACTTTAGTGAACTCCTTCTTTTTATGGAGCATGGACGTTATTTCAGTCTCGCCTCAGAAATGTGGCCGTTTACTTCCGCTGGTCACGTCGCTCTTTGTCTTTCATTTCTGGGGTCAGATTTCATGTGCATCTTAAACCAACTGTCGTCCTCTGACTTCCGGATTCTGCTGCCGCGGTCGTACCAGTTTCCTGTTTGTTGGCGCGTGCCGTTGACAATGGCATATTTTTCGCAACGCCCGCGAGATTTACCACGGATAAATGTCAACCACATGCACACAGCCGTCCACAAACTTTCACCTGCACCTACCAGCACACGGGTGAAAAGTCTCAAGTGGTCCATATCAAGTTACGTCCACATGAGGATGAGGCTAATGAGGAGGACTCATCCTCATGTGGACTAGAGTTATGCAGAGTCGATTCTCAGGAAAAAAAAAAGATTAAGGTGTACGTAAAGCACAGTAAATCAAATGACTGAATAAAACTCGAGCTCTGTTAATTGCATTATGCGAGCATCAGTTTAGACCTTAATTTGATTAAGATGGTTCGTTTGAAGTGTTTTTACAGGGCAGTTGCGGTAATCAAATTATTGCTTTGCTGCGATTAAAATCAAATTTTCACTTTGCATGTAAACAAACTGATTGATGCCAGTCGTCTCAATAAAGTACCTCAACACCTATCAGCAGCATCCCGTGTGTGTGTGTGTGTGTGTGTGTGTGTGTGTGTGTGTGTGTGTGTGCGCGAGCCAGGTTTTTCTATCAACATTTTGATAGAAAAACGAGAAACCACCTACGAACTGGGAGGGGGGGGGGGGAGCCACGTCCCCAACTGTGAAAAAGTTGATTTCTTGGGTCAGTGGAGGGTTAAGAGCTGGGGAATGAATGCAAGTCTGTGTAATGTCCCCAAAAGTGACTTAAAGGTGTGTGTGTGTGTGTGTGTGTGTGTGTGTGTGTGTGTGTGTGTGTGCGTGTGTGCGCGCGATGGTCTCTGAAAGAAAGCAGTTTAAGAGGCAGATGGAACCAGTGAGTGAGATTAAAATGAGATTTAGTGCGTTTAGTGACCGGTTGATCTATTAGAGATGTGTGTTTTAGGTCAGCCTCGCTCCTGCCTCCACGCGCCCTGAGACGTAGGTGCTCGTCAGGCTGGAGCGTCGTGGCTGTGTGATGAGAACGATTGTGAAGGATGGTGAAGTGTTTGTGCGACGTCTGTGCAGCTTGTTTGACCAGCTGTCTTCCACCGATACAGAGAGGGAGAACTGGTATTGCGAGGCTCATTCTCAGCAAGCTGTGACCCCTTCGGCGCAACAGCCGATCGCTGCCTCTCTTGTAGTTTTGAGCCTCACCTTTAAACCTCGCTGCATTTTATTCTCAGACAACCGCTAATGAACCCTCACGTTCTGTTCACTTATTAGCAATGGAAGGGCTGGTTGCCTGTCACGTTGAGCCCGGGCTGGGTGATATTTACTATATCAAATATCGTGATATTTACTAGCAAATACCTTAGGGGTGTAAGAAAACATCGATACACTCGAGTATGGTGACGTTATCTTTTGTGATACCGTATCCAATCTCAAAACCACTGTATCGAGTTTTGATTGTTTACATGTGGAGGTTGGTGACAGACATGTTGTGTTGTGTGTAACCCCATGACTGCTAGACCAACAGTGTTGTAATCTATCTTCAGCCATGTGACTCCAACCCAACAACTGAGACAGGAAGTAGTATAAGCACAAAGAACACAGGCCTATGAAACCACAGTATATCACCTTTCTTACAGTATCACAGTATATCACCTTTCTGACAGTATCACAATATATCACCTTTCTGACAGTATCACAATATATCACCTTTCTTACAGCATCACAATATATCACCTTTCTGACAGTATCACAATATATCACCTTTCTTACAGCATCACAATGTATCACCTTTCTTACAGTATCACAATGTATCACCTTTCTGACAGTATCACAATATATCACCTTTCTGACAGTATCACAATATATCACCTTTCTTACAGCATCACAATATATCACCTTTCTGACAGTATCACAATGTATCACCTTTCTGACAGTATCACAATGTATCACCTTTCTGACAGTATCACAATGTATCACCTTTCTGACAGCATCACAATATATCACCTTTCTGACAGTATCACAATGTATCACCTTTCTGACAGTATCACAATGTATCACCTTTCTGACAGTATCACAATGTATCACCTTTCTTACAGTATCACAATATATCACCTTTCTGACAGTATCACAATATATCACCTTTCTTACAGTATCACAATATATCACCTTTCTGACAGTATCACAATATATCACCTTTCTTACAGCATCACAATGTATCACCTTTCTTACAGTATCACAATGTATCGCCTTTCTGACAGTATCACAATGTATCACAGTATATTGAATCATAACCCTGTACGCGACACGTGTTGTATCACCAGATTCTCACTAATACGCAACCCTAAAACACCTCAATATGTGACAATATTTTGGAGACTATTGGTGCGTTCATAAAATATTCACACAAGGAAATGTCGGTAAATGATCATTAGTAATGTGGCTATGATGAGCAAAGCTGGTAGACACATTCATTATTTATTTCACCCAGCTGAAACAGTCGAATAAGAAAGTTAAAAAATCATCTCATTTTACTGCGATGCAGCCTTTAAGAGCGGGGATGACAACATTTAAGTTACCAGAACCACAATCCCACACCGCATCCAGTCTCACCTCATTATAGTGACGTTTTGCATGGACAATGCAAAATGTAATTTCAAAGTTTATTACTGTACATGTATCTGTGCCCTGTGTATCAAATAAGACCTTCAACTTAACATTTATTCGCTGTACTTGCTCATTGAAATGACTCTACGTGTTGTTTATTTACATATATGTATATATTCCTGGTGACGGCCTGGCGGCCTGTCCAGGGTGTCTCCCCGCCTGCTGCCCGGGGATGCTGGGACAGGCTCCAGCATCCCCGCCACCCTGAGAGCAGGATAAGCGGTTTGGATGGATGGATGGATGGATGGATGGATGGATGGATGGATGGACGGACATTATATTGATATATTGCACTACATTGACCCAGGCCACCTTGTGTCTTATAGCAATACCGTTGTAAAATTTATTAAAAAACACCCAGGAGATTGTAGTTGCATCTCCACTATTAATATTATTAACAGCTTTAAAGGTTAATAGTTGTGATGTGCAACGGGACATTTTGACTCTAAATTCTTAACAGTTGTGTGTCTGACCTACAGCTGCGGTGGAGACGTGTGACTCGTGAAGCTGAACAGTGAATTTGAGATTTAAAAAAAAAAACAAAAACAAACACAAAACAAGACAAAAACCACCTTGTGTTGCTTCCATCGTGGGCAGGGTTTCATTCTCAGACGATGATGACCGCATGAGGAAGGTCAGGCACTACGCTACATCCCCCGGTTCTCTTGGAGACTGGTATGGTCACCCCTCCTCTCCTCCTCCTCCTTCTTCCTCCCTCCTCCGCTTTTCATTCCTCCCCCTGTTTGTGAAGGAGGCGTGTGAGCAGGGAAGAGGAAGGGCATGGGAGCTGAAGCTAGGGGAGTGGACCTCGGAGGACAGGCTGAGCACACACAAATCACATTCACACACACACATGCTCAGTCAGCGTAAGTGACACACAAGTGCTGGATCCGTTGGGTGCTGAGTTGCCTGACTTGTAGCGCTCCATTAGCGAGCATGCCGCAGAGAAAGAGGAGTTTCACTTTTGGAGCCTATGGAGGGTAAGATGGAATGACATTCTGATCCACAGGGCTCCCTTTAATCCTCTACACGGCACCTGATTTATGTATGTGTGTGTGTGTGTGTATTATGTGTGTTTGTCTGCCTGTCTGTGTATGTTGTACTGGCGTGTCTTGTACACATGCACCGGGTGCTGCTTTGGAGGAATATCTTGCGCCTTAGAAAAAATATTACATGTATTCAGGACTTGGAAGAGTGACGGCAAAATAACACCGATGGCATTTATCTCAGTGTTTGGATAAAAACATGTTGAGTCATCTGTTTCTAGTATATCTGTGATATATATACATATACATATATACATATACATATATATATACATATATATGTATATATATCTGTGATATATATACATATACATATATATATACATACATACATATATATACATACATATATATACATACATACATATATATATATATATATATATATATATATATATATATATATATATACACACGTCATAGTGGCCTTAGCGTTTCACTGAGACGGTGCTGAAGGATAACAACAATATTGGTCGTTAACCACACAAGTGTGTTACTGAGGTCCTGTCAGCTGAAGGCATTATGGACTTGGGCTGAGTGAGACAGTGCAACTTGCTGCAGTTAACATTCACACACACATTCACTCACCCACATGTGAATACACACCGACACACACACTCAGTCATGACTGTTTACTAGGATTGTATATTGGTGAGAATCTGGTGATACGATATGTATCACGATACAGGAGTTATGATTCAATATATGGTGATATATTGTCATACTGTCAGAAAGGTGATATATTGTGGTCCTGTCAGAAAGGTGATATATTGTGATACTGTCAGAAAGGTGATATATTGTGATACTGTCAGAAAGGTGATATATTGTGATGCTGTCAGAAAGGTGATATATCGTGATACTGTAAGAAAGGTGATATATTGTGATACTGTAAGAAAGGTGTTATGTTGTGATACTGTAAGAAAGGTGATATATTGTGGTCCTGTCAGAAAGGTGATATATTGTGATACTGTCAGAAAGGTGATATATTGTGATACTGTCAGAAAGGTGATATATTGTGATACTGTCAGAAAGGTGATATATTGTGATACTGTAAGAAAGGTGATATATTGTGGTCCTGTCAGAAAGGTGATATATTGTGATACTGTCAGAAAGGTGATATATTGTGATGCTATAAGAAAGGTGATATATTGTGATACTGTCAGAAAGGTGACATATTGTGATACTGTCAGAAAGGTGATATATTGTGATACTGTCAGAAAGGTGATATATTGTGATACTGTCAGAAAGGTGATATATTGTGATACTGTCAGAAAGGTGATATATTGTGATACTATAAGAAATGTGATATATTGTGATACTGTCAGAAAGGTGATACATTGTGATACTGTCAGAAAGGTGATATATTGTGATACTGTCAGAAAGGTGATATATTGTGGTTTCATAGGCCTGTGTTCTTTGTGCTTATGCTACTTCCTGTCTCAGTTTACGTTGCTGGGTTGGAGTGGAAGAGTCAAATGGCTGAAGATAGATTACAACACTGTTATCTAGCGGTCGTGGGGTTACACACAACACAACATGTTTGTCACCAAGCTTTACATGTAAACAATTAAAAAGCGATACAGTGGTTTTGAGAATCAATACAGTATCACAAAAGATAATATCGCCACACTCCAGTGTATCGATATTTTCTTATACCCGTACTGTTTACTCAGCCAATCACAGTTTGATCAAAACCATTTTTTAGCACCAGTTACTTTATGGGGTATACTATATTTGTGTGTGTGTGTGTGTGTGTGTGTGTGTGTCTTCTGTGTGCATTTCTTTCACTGTGTGTGAGTGTGTAAGTTGGTATATGCATGCACCATGTGGTTTACTAACGTCTATGTTCATTGCGGTTCAGATTCATTCATTTCTCATTTGTCAGACAAACATTCAGTGCATCCCTTCTGCTTGACGGTGGAGAAGGCTGTAGTCAGAAGGCTTGCACACCTCCCTGGTGTATTTACATGGCCCAGTTTCGGCTGGAGCAGGCAGCCCCCAGTAAGACACTCAGGAAAGAATTTGCGCTCGTCAACAGGTGCTGCACCACCATGTCTGTTTACCTCCACTTAGACAAGTGGTGTATGTGTGTGCATGTGTATCTGGTGCAAGTGTGTGTGTCTGTGCATGTGACATGTACAGTTTTTTCAGTGGGGAAACCCCCAAGAACTTTGCAAAATGCACTATTAGCAAATATCCACCAGGGCAGCCAACTGAAACTAAGTTTGCTATTTAAAGCAAGACACTTAATTTTCTCCTCTTGGTTTCCCTGGAGTGTACACTGATTAGCCAAAACATTAAAACCACCTGCCTAATATTGTGTAGGTCCCCACCATCTTGTCTGATCCCAGAGAAGAGCTACTGTATCTCAAATTGCTGAACGTTTTAATGCTGGCTATGATAGACAGGTGTCAGGACACGCAGTGCATCACAGCTTGCTGCGTAGCCACAGACCAGTCAGAGTGACCATGATGACCCCTGTCCACCGCTGAAAGCACCTACAATGGGCACGTGAGCATGAGAACTGGACCATGGAACAATGGAAGAAGGTGATCTGGTCTGATGAAGGACATTTTCTTTTACATCATGGTACCTACCACGTCTCCTCCGATATATGTGGAGTCGCTAGCTGCTTCCTTTCACCTGATAGTGAGGTGTTTTGCCAGGGGGACATAGCACATGGGAGGATCCCGCTGTTCCCCCTCCCTCCTGAACAGGCGCCCCAACCGACCAGAGGAGGCGCTAGTGCAGCGACCAGGACACATACCTACATCCAGCTTCCCACCCGCAGACACGACCAGTTGTGTCTGTAGAGACGCCCGACCGAGCCGCAGGTAACACGGGGATTCGAACCAGTGATCCTCGTGTTGGTAGGCAACGGAATAGACCACCACGCCACCTGGACACCACTCTGGGCAATGTTCGGCTGAGAAACCTTGGGTCCTGGCATTCATGTGGATGTTGCTTTGACATGGACCACCTACCTAAACATTGTTGCAGGTCAAGTATACCTCGTCATGGCAACGGTATTCCCTGATGGCAGTGGACTCTTTCAGCAGGATAATGTGCCCTGCCAAACTGCAAAAATGGTTAGGAAATGGTTTGAGGAACATAATTAAGTGTTCAAGGTGTTGCCTCGGCCTCCAAATTCCCCAGATCTCAATCTGATCGAGCATCTGTGGGATGTACTGGAAAAACAAGTGCCATCCACGGTGGCCCCACCTTGCGATTTACAGGACTTAAAGGACCTGCTGCTAATGTCTTGGTGCTAGATACAGGAGGACGACACCTCCAGAGGTCTTGTGGAGTCCATGCCTCGATGGGTCAGAGTTGTTTTGGTGGCATGAAGGGGACCTACACAATATTAGGCAGATGGTTTTAATATTGTGGCTCATTGGTGTAAGTGCCTTTTGCGTTGCACTTGACATTTCCATTGGTCAACCCAATCAACCACATCAGCAGGTGATCTGTAATACATTCTGGCCTCTGCTTCCCTTTGGCATTCACTGAAAGCAACATAGCACCCCTCTTTGCTTCAGATTT
Source organism: Lampris incognitus (assembly GCF_029633865.1). Classification (NCBI taxonomy): domain Eukaryota; kingdom Metazoa; phylum Chordata; class Actinopteri; order Lampriformes; family Lampridae; genus Lampris; species Lampris incognitus. The sequence goes on along the minus strand of NC_079212.1, from coordinate 4,575,457 downwards.
GTGTTGTTTTGACCAGGTAATCTCTATAATGTGAGCTGCAAACAAATGCCACTTAATTTGAGTTGGTATGTGCTGGGATTTGTTTTTATCACGAATAAAGAAGTATTCTAAATATTTCTATCATCAGACTCTGTGGTCTGCAAATGTTAAAGCGTCCCGGTGATGTTGCAGCTCAGAGCTCTCGTACTCTTCTTGCAGAGGAGTCTGTCAAACGAGCTCATATGTAGTGTGGGTCTCTCGTAACATCATGTAGTTAATGGCAGGTAGCTTAATAAGCCACATAGACTGTCACAGTGAGGTTCCAGAAGTGAAAATCCCATTAATACTACTACTACTACTCAACCCTCCACAACCCTTCCCATTTATCCGGGCTTGGGACCAGCACTAAGAATGCCCTGGCTTGTGCATCCTCAGGGGCCGGGTTGGAAGTGAAAATCCCATTCCTATTCTGAATCGAGGATTTTGATTACTAGCCATAATGTCGTAACCATCCAAGGTAGACTTACCACGAGCTGTGGCATTGTGAAACAATGGTATATGCTCCTGTAGAAGCCACAAGTCCATACAATATCAACCTTGTTTTAAGAAAAATGTGTTTTATTCACAATGTCATGGAGAAGTACTACACTACCCACAATCCTAAAGTGTAACAGCGGCGTCTCTGATTGGTGGAGCTCGCTGTTACTATGGAAATGTTTACCGCACCCGTGAACGTCTTGTTGGCTAGTGAGTTGAGTAACATACCTAACTAGCAAAAAAACCCACAAACCCCCCCCCCACGTACCTAGCTAGCTGCTTGTCCTATACAGCTGTGACTAACTCACGTAATATTAGCTTTACATTAGCTAGGTGAATGTGACTGGATCACGAATTCACATTTATTAAAAATGAGAAACGTTACTACTGTAAACTACTAATAAGACTACTGGTTCTTCGCCGACACACTCGTGGGGAATAAATGGAACCAGCATTGATGGCCGCCTAACTTGCGATGAACGCAGTTAAGGAAAGAAACACCGCCATATGAGACGACAATATATGACAGCACTATTATTAACAATATAAACACTATAATAATGACAAAGGTTAAATTCAAGAAGACGCCGGCTACACTGTCGTTAGGTTCCATGGAAGTCATTGGAAAGGTATCATAAATGTTTATGGGATGGGTAGTTCCTTCACTCTTAAACTAATTATGTACACAGTCTTTTTTTAATTGTTTTTATTGAACAAAACATATAACCAAGAAAATATTACATCACAATAGGACAAAAAGTAGTTACAAAAATATAAATTATTTCAAAATTAAAATTTACATATCCATTAAAAAAAGAAAAGAAAAGAGAAAATAAAAAAGCTCGAGATACAGGATTTAAGTTAAATTATATTCTTCACATAGTCTTCTGGTTTTGCTGGCTTTAGGATTCATACATTCTTTTAAAGATCCTAAATAGGATGAAAGAAGTGCTTTGAATACACTAATGTTTGGACGCTGGTGTGCAAATTTGGTACAATGAATATGAAATTTAGCAAATATTAATAGAAGGTTGATAATATACATTTTTTTCTGAACTTATTTCCTCGTTTTGTGACAGACCAAATAAAACATGTTGGATGTCCAGTTTACAAGAAGAGTCAATTTTGTTATTTATTAGATTATTTAGATCAATCCAAAAAACATGAGAGTAGGTACAATCCCAAAATAAATGACATATGGTTTCATCCACATTGCCACAAAAGGAACAGAGTGTGTCAATATTAATCTTGTATTTTACAAGAAGGGACTTGACTGGATAACATCTGTGAAGCAGTTTAAATGTAACTTCTCGTACCTTATTTGTAATACAATATTTTCGTGATAAAATCCAAGTGTTCCTCCAATCTATGTCATTATAAATATTATTCCAGTAGAAAACGGCTGCAGGTTTAGAAACAATGTTGTACACAGTCTTGCACCTTTCCCCCTTTTCCGCTTTATGGTCACGGTTCGTCTCGTAGTTGGCTGGCTTAGTTTCAGGCTTAAAACTCTATCCAAGGACTTCCTGAAACGTCATTGGCGTGAATGAATGGGGAAATTAACTTCCGGAAGTGGAGCCGTTCAAAAAGCGGGTGGTTACTGTTGAGCTCTATTGCTAAACTACACTGTATCCGCATAGCGTCCTCTGTGGCCCGCTTCTCAGTTCAGTGTGGTTTTTCTTCTCATAAAGATCATTATCATTATCGTTTTTCGAGGTCGTTTTTCCAAGGTTTTTGGAGGTTTGCATACTTTTTTGGTGAAGAGGGAGCTGAGCTGCAAGGCAAAGCTGTCAATTTACCAGTCAGTCTTCGTTCCAACCCTCACCTGTGGTCATGAGGTAGTGACCGAAAGGGTCAGATCGCGGATACAAGGGTGTCTGGGCTCAGCCCTAGAGATAGGGTGAGGGGCTCGCATATCTGGAGGGAGCTCGGAGTAGACGCGTCAAAAGGAGCCAGTTGTGGTGGTTCGGGCATCTGATCAGGAGGCCTCCTGGGCACCTTTCTTTGGAGGGTTACTGGGCACGGCCAACTGGGAGGAGACCCTGGGGTAGACCCAGAACTTACTGGAGGGACTACGCCTTGGGATCCCCCCAGGAGGAGCTGGAGGGCGTTTCTGGGGAGGGGGACATCTGGAGAGCTCTACTTAGCTTGCTGCCACCGCGACCCCACCCCGGAGAAGCGGCTGAAGATGAATGAATGAACGAATACTTTGCTTCTGTATGGCTTGTGCCGCCTAAGCTTTCTTGATCATTTCCCTCTTAGCATAGAAAATATGAGTGTGTGTGTGTGTGTGTGTGTGTGTGTGTGTGTGTGTGTGTGTGTGTGTGTGTGTGTGTGTGTGTGTGTGTGTGTGTGTGTGTGTGTGTGTGGATGCTCCTCCATGATAACTCAGCTGGAAAGCTCATTGACTGTTTTAATGTTGTAGCATTGTCGTTGGCTCTCTGTGGTTAGCTGAACACATTTCACTGATAGGTAACTTTCTGAGCTGGTCGAATGGAGTAAAATGCCTATAATAACTTAATTTACTAGTTATTCAAATGAAGGTGCCATTTAGTACCAAGTATCCAACAAAGAGTCACCGTTGAGCCACGTTACGGACTGCAGTGTGGGGCTCTGGCACGTTCCAGAGAAACCTCAGATTGGGTTTTAAGTTCAAACTTTGGAGGTTTACTTTGTGATGTTTTCAGTGAATACAAAGACATAGCGCCGTCATCTCGAGATGCTTTTTAAATGTAAGGGGCAAGTTGTGTGTTTATAGAGCAGTGTTTCTCAACCCAGTCCTCAAGGACCCCCTATCCTGCAGATTTTCATTGTAACCCTGCATAGGTAGCTCTGCTTGTACTTACTCGACCAATCATCTCGCAGCACTTAATTCTGCAAGGTGTGCAACGTCTGACAAAATTCATTGCTGATTGGTTGAATAACTACGAACAGGTACCTATTCAGGGTTGCAAAGAAAATCTGCAGGATAGGGGGTCCTTGAGGACTGGGTTGAGAAACACCGTTATAGAGCGTTTCAGTGGTCTTGTCACTAAGGCTCGTGTGTTTGAGTTGCAGTGAATTTTCCATTATGGACAGCAGAAAAACAACTTGGAGTGGGGGCTTTTATTTTTTCCTTCTTTCTTTTTGCTTTTTTGCCAGACAAAAGCAAAGGTTTGCATGACAAAGGATGGTGGAATGATTAGACAGCAAGGCAGGCCCCTCTTAAGAACAGGGGGCCATTCGAGTACCTTTTCTACGGCAGGGACGAACAAACGGGATGTAGGGTAAACCGAGGGCTCTTCATCTTCTGTTCAATCACTCACCTTCCGTATTCACTTTGACATTCAGATTTACATTCATGCTCATATTCACAACAAGAACCCATCCAGCGAGAGGAGCAGAGAAAATGATCCCAGGGTGGGCTATGGTAGCCATCTTTGCAGAATTGTAATAACTAACTAAATAAATAGAAAATGGAGGGCGTTTTTGTAGGCCTGTGCATTACAGGCTGACCCACGCTTAGCAAATGGTGTGATTTCAAAGCAAAAGGTGATGGCTTGCAATTGTGTGACACGTGCTTGGCTACGTCGCATGTCTAGCTAAGGCAAGTGTGCGAAAATTAATCACAGCCACGGCTAAGGGTTGAGTCCACACGGTTCTCGCCACATACAGGCCAGCACTGGTAGGGGACTTCAGTGTGATCAAGTCCGTGCAACAATCGATGATCAGATAAGAGCCATAAAATAGTACGGGCAAGCCGTAAAATCAACGAAAGTTGAAAAGCAACTAAGCTAGCTAGCTAGTAAGCTGGGTAACCTAGTAACCTAGTAGTAAGCTAGTACACTAGGTGTGAATGTGTCGACCCTGTGATGGACTGGCAGCCTTTCCAGGGTGTCTCCCCGCCTGCCGCCCAGTGACTGCTGGGATAGGCTCCAGCACCCCTAGACCCTGATTTGGATGATGGATAATGGATGGCTGGATGGAAAACTACCATTGTTGTCTTGACGATATTACTTACATGGTGTGTTACATAAAATCAAAACTTTGTGTGTGTGTGTGTGTGTGTGTTGGCGCCCGTCCTTGAATTGCACGCCTGTGAGTGTGTTTCTCTGTTTGTGAGGTGGATGTTATAGATAGAGCAGTGACAGTATTGCCTGTCAGCAAAGTGCTAGGACCTGTGTGTGTGTGTGTGTGTGTGTGTGAGAGAGAGAGAGACAGAGAGAGAGAGAGAGAGAGAGAGAGAGACAGAGAGAGAGAGAATGAAAGAGAGAGCCTATTCACGTAGACTGTATACTACTGTACTGTAGCATAAATGCGGACATTCAGCCACTTTGCTCTTACTTACTCTCATCAATGGCTTCCTTCAGCCCGTCTCGGGCCTGGATACAGTCGGCAGTCTGGACAAAGGGTTGTTGACTATTGTTGCAGAGCATCTCTTATTTTTAGCCTGGGCATTCATTTATAGGGCGATGGCCAAGCACACTCCGAGGGCTTTGTTTGCTTCTCTCCAGTCTATTTTCATCTTATCTCGTCTATACTGTATGATGTAGTTTATACGAGACTTCCCAGGGGGACGAGTTCACGGGCGGGTGAGAGAATGGTCATAATCTGTGTATAGGTGTCGATGACAGAAGGAGTATGAGCCGAATATACGTAATGTAAAGAATTTGAACGGGCTGGCAAATTCACCCTACACCTCCACCCTTTAGCTGCATTCATATTGTGAGTGTCACTGTGAGCAGGTGTGTACGGATCACACACTCCTGAGCTAAGACAGGATTTAAAGAGTAGACATTTGGGGATCTGCTTCTAAATATAAGAGCAAGCGATTAATATCTTCCAGCTTGCTCCATGGGAGCTGTCAGTGGAAGGAACATAGCCGTGGTGTGTAAGATTCCCAACACAGTTGTGTTTTGGGTTGCCAAATATGAAGGCTGGACTTGCAGAGAGACAATAAGCTTGTGCCAGAGGCTGTGGACGTCATGTTCTGGGCTCTAAACGGGCGGCTTGACTCCAAGTCTCACACAGTTTTACTTGAATTTGTTTTATTTATTCATTTATTTTTGCAGCCGTGGGGGGCAGGAATCATTTTGACTGTGCAACTTTGGTTCATTTTTGTTCCTACGCTCCCATTCTCTTCTGATTTCAAACAATTGGACTCTTAGTTGGACAGTTGGACTAAATACGCAGAAAAACCTCATGTTTGATTTATTGTTTATCGGTAAATGATTTGATCTTTTATCTTCTATTTTATCTTAATGAGCTTACAATAATATTTACCCACCACCGCTGTTCATACATTATGTTTTTGTGTATGTATTATGTAAGGGCAGTGTGGCCCTTAATTCTTTAGTGTTGTGTTTTTGTGCATTCGAAATGATCATAAATGAAGAGTACTATTTTTTGCAGATACAGGCTGAAGTATAATGCTAGCAAAGCCTACTTTTTGATGACCAGGGAAGTTATTTTCGTCCAGCTAAATTTCCATCAGGAGTGACTCCTCGACCCCGCCTGGTGACCGACTTGTCAGATGTTCTCAGCCTAGTACATACACAGTAGGCCTCGGCTACTTCTCTGTGTTTCCTATATGGTGTCCTTGCCACGTCGTGATGGCTAAACTGAATTAGAGTCAACCCCCCCCCCCCCCACTGGATAAAGTTAATGCCAAGATCAGACTACATGATATTTTTGTCTTTTGTGATGGACATGTCAGATTAGACACATAGTGCCATGAGTGGAAAGGCGGTTGGTCCTGATGACATACCTGTGGAGGCATGGAGGTGTTTAGGAGAGATGGCAGTGGGGGTTTTAACTAGATTGTTTAACACAATCTTGGAAAGAGAGAGGATGCCTGAGGAGTGGAGAAGAAGCATACTGGTACCGATTTTAAAGAATAAGGGTGATTGATCAGCCACAGCATGAAGATATGGGAAAGAGTAATAGAAGCTAGGTTAAGAGGAGGAGAGGTGACGATCAGCGAGCAGCAGTATGGTTTCATGCCAGGAAAGAGCACCACAGATGTGATGTTTGCTTTGAGAATGTTGATGGAGAAGTATAGAGAAGGTCAGAAGTTGGGAGTGATGAAGAAGGACAGGATTAGGAACGAGTATATCAGAGGGACAGCTCAGGTTGGACGATTTGGAGACAAAGCAAGAGAGGCAAGATTGAGATGGTTTGAACATGTGTGGAGGAGAGATGCTGAATTTGCAGCTGCCGGGAAAGAGGAAGAGAGGAAGGCCAAAGAGGAGGTTTATGGGTGTGATGCGGGAGGACTGGCTGGCATAACAGAGGAAGACAGGAAGAGATGGAAACGGATGATCCGCTGTGGCAACCCCTACCGGGAGCAGCCAAAAGTAGTATTAGTGGTGGTAGTAGTAGTAGTAGTAGTAGTGGTAGTAGTGGTGGTAGTAGTAGTAGTGGTAGTAGTAGTAGTAGTGGTAGTAGTAGTGGTAGTAGTAGTAGTAGTAGTAGTGGTAGTAGTAGTGGTAGTAGTAGTGGTAGTAGTAGTAGTAGTAGTGGTAGTAGTAGTGGTAGTAGTAGTAGTAGTGGTAGTAGTAGTAGTGGTAGTAGTAGTAGTAGTGGTAGTAGTAGTGGTAGTAGTAGTAGTAGTAGTGGTAGTAGTAGTGCCATAAATTCTTGCCGTGTCTTGGCTGGGAGACTGGCAGCACTACAAGTATGACACCGACCAATCATCGTATGCTGCCTTTCACGATCTTGTACAAGTTCATAGGTTGTCGGGAAGGAGGTCCAAGAAATTGTCAGTCGTGGCTACAGAAATGCTATGTGTGGTGCTGGTGGTCTTGTGTTTTGAAACAGAAAAGAAAAGAAAGAAAAAGCGATTGTGGACGCTGCTGTGGCTAGTGTCACTGAGGAACAATAACCCGGCATTGCTTAACCAGATAATCACCAGGTTGCTGAAGTGCCTCCGCTATTTCTCGCCAACATTTAGCCCAGTGTTTCTCAACCCATTCCTCAAGGACCCCCTATCCTGCAGATTTTCATTGTAACCCTGCATAGGTAGCCCTTCTTGTACTTACTCGACCAATCATCTCGCAGCACTTAATTATGCAAGGTGTGCAACAGCTGACAAAATTCATTGCTGATTGGTTGGGTAACACTTTAGTATGGGGAACATAAAAAAACTTAATTACTAGTGAATTAGTAATGATCAAGATGTCACTTTAGTATGGGGAACATATTCTAAGTAACAAAAACTTAATGTACAGTAATTTAACACTATGAACACTTGTAGTTTTGTGTGTTGTTATGTAAGAACAGAGCATATTCATTAAGTGTTAGTAAGGGAGAATAACTCTTCTTGTGGTACTACCACCTTATAAAGTCCACACTAAGCAAAGCATATTGAGATGGTACTACTAATAAGCAATAATTCTGAGGTTATAGAGGGAAAACTCATAATTCATGGCTTACTGGTTGTATAATAAGGTCATGCAGAATAAGGCATTAATGAGTACGTAATAATGACCAATTAAGAGCCAATATGTTGCTAATTTGCATGCTAATAAGCACCTAATTAATGGTGACTACGTTCCCCATACTAAAGTGTTACCATTGGTTGAATAACTACAAACAGGTACCTATTCAGGGTTGCAAAGAAAATATGCAGGATAGGGGTTCCTTGAGGACTGGGTTGAGAAACACTGATTTAGCCTGTCATGTTTGACTGCCGTGGTACTCCCTCGAGGAAACGTCAGAAAGACGGGGGTGTTGTTGCCACCGCCCAACGAACCTTTCCTCGGTTTCAGCGTTCATCCTGACAGCAGCATCGCTTTGTCTTTGCTATGTTTACGTATGTGTACCAGAGAGCACTCTGCCATCCTATTGGTCGACGTCGAGGAACACGTCATAGGAGACGTCAGACTAGGCAGGAAAATACAAAACATTCTGACGCGTTAAGACGTTTTGTCACGTCACTGTTCTTCGATTACGTCACACTACGTGGGGCAAAGATGCTCGTTCGTCGTTCCCGGTATTCGTGATCTGGCCCTGGAAGTTTTTCAGCGACCACAAAGTCGTGTCGAAATCAGGCTGAATCGGTGTAGTCTGATCCCGGCATGAAACATTGTGAGAACTGAGGAGAGAAAAAAATTCAAGTTGAACCGGGTAGTCAGCCGGGATTCATTTCAGTGAACTCAATATCAAGTGTTATTGCGGCTGACACGGTGCTGCCTCGAGCCTCGCCGATGCCATTTGTTTCCATGGAAACTAATTTGTGGTTCAAAGATGGCGAGCTGGCAGCGGAGAGGAGGCACGAGAGGGCAGATTGCCAAGCGTTGCGTTCTGCTCAGATGGGTTTCCTTCCTCGCTGAAGATGCGGGCTCTCGCCCAGCTTTTTAACTTATTTATGCTACTTTATTATCCACACGGGCGGAAATTTGTGTTGCTTCTCGTGCTCCAACAACAATAAAGACAACCAATCATATAGTATAGACGTACAGCGGCACATAATAAGATCACATTACATTTTATTTGTATAGCCCAATGGCACAAATTACAAATTTGCCTCATGGGGCTTTACAGCAGCACGACGTCCTGTCCTTAGACCCTCGCATCGGATGAGGAACAACCCCCTAAAAACCCTTTAACAGGGAGAAACCTCAGGGAGAGCACCAGAGGAGGGACCTCTCTCCCAAGATCGACAACGTAACCTAGGGAATTCGGGGGGCAGCCTAGGAACCGCCACAGCCGGGGCGCCGAACCCGTGTCTACCGCACCACGCGCGACTACGTTAACCGGTCAACTAAAGGGTCCGACCCGTTAGCCAAGGCCTAGCGAGTCTGGTTATCCGTGGTCGTTACACTACCCCCCCCCCCTCCTTCGGGAAGCGTGCCCCCCGTGCTTCAGCATACCAGCTCCCTCACGCCTCTGGGTGCACAGGCTTCCGATGGCCTCACGGTCTCACCATCCCACTCCTGACATCACATTAAGGCCGCATGAAGCAGAATGTCAAAAACAAAAATGGAACAGGACACACTGCCAGTCACTGCACAGTGTGTAACCCGTAGCAACCCAGCAAGTACTCAAATAGTGACTCAATAAGGTATTTCCATAATGAGGAGGAGACAAGCAACCCTGTATATTCATCGTCCTGGTAGTGCACACCCTGAGAGAGAGTCACGTGTAGAGTGTGTGTGTGTGTGTGTGTGTGTGTGTGTGTCCCCATTTCACCAACAGAACTTCATCAACTTTATCAACGGGATGAAACACTGGCCAGTACCGACTGTGCTCAGCTGGGAGATTTGAGTGTTCCTGACATTTTGCTCATGCCGTACAAATTTGCACTGGCCCAGGCGAACGTGTTGTAGCCTACTTTTTGTGCGCTCCACCCATCATTCTCACAGAGAGAAACAGAGTGCTCTTTGTCCCGCTGATAAAGCCGAGAGGGTTTTGTCCGTCACCGTTGTCTGCTCTCTATCATCACCCAGCTGCCCCATTTAGTCCCGGCTCGCTTTGTTTTGGACACAGATATGTAGGAGGGTAAAAGTTGGGTTTTAGTAATGATGGGGAAATGTAGGGTGACTTGACTAACGTGCACATGTGTAGTCCATTGATTATGTAAAATTTAAGAACTTGTTTGACCTGCCGTCTTCCACCTCTCTCTCTCTCTCTCTCTCTCTCTCTCTCTCTCTCTCTCTCTCTCTCTCTCTCTCTCTCTCTCATTATTTTCCATTGAGCAAACTTTATTAGCATGTTAACGGGAAACTCAGGAATCTGTGCTTATATTTTATTTTGGTTTTGTTTTTTTTGCCCCTTTATCTCCCCAATTGCACTTGGCCAATTACCCCACTCTTCTGAGCCGTCTCGGTCACTGCTCCCCCCCCCCCGCCAAGCCGGGGAGGGCTGCAGACTACCACATGCCTCCTCCGATACGTGTGGAGTCACCAGTCGCTTCTTTTCACCTGACAGTGAGGAGTTTCACCAGGGGGACGATCACGCTGTTCCCCCTCCCTCCCGTAGGGACGGCCGACCAAGCCGGAGGTAACACAGGGATTCGAACCGGCGGTCCCCGTGTTGGTAGGCAGCGGAATAGACCGCTACGCTACCCAGACACCCTTGAATCTGTGCTTATTTTTAAAATCTATTTTGACTCTTTGCTAAATGAACAGAAGGACAGTATACGTGTTTGACTGAGCGTTCATAAACGGTGTAATGTGAAGTGACAGATCAGAAGGAAGGCATGCAGCTTGTCTTTCAGCAAATACACACTTCAATAAACATGTCACTTGCAAGCTCAAGATCTTCTTTAGCTTGTAGCACGCCGTCTGACAAGTACCATATCTGCAATATGACTAGCTTAGCGTGTGTGTGTGTGTGTGTGTGTGTGTGTGTGTGGGCATACATGATTTAGCAGCTTAATAAAGAAAAAGAGACTAGCGAGTTGTTTTTTTTTCTTCTTCTTATCTTACCAAATCTTAGACAAGCTTATCGTATACATTAATCTGTTTAAGAATCAGAATCAGAATACTTTATTCATCCCCGAGGGGAAATCTACTACAGACACTCACGCTCTAGTAAGAAAAAACTCATAAGATACAAGATAACAACACGCAATACTAATCGTCTTCGGCCATCACTTACACCTAACAGCATCACCATACTCATTCACACCCTGGTTACATCCTGTGTTGACTGCTGTGATCCTATCCTCTTTGGTCTTCCTCTCAGATGTCTCCATAAACTTCCATTCGTCCAGAATCCAGCTGCCTGTATCAGTACCAGAACTCCTTCCATAGATCACATCCCTCCTGTTCTTCAGCAACTCCACTGGCTCCCTGTTAAATACCATACTGACTTCAAGACCCTGCTCCTCACCTTAAGGCCCTTAATAACCTAGCTCCTTCATATCTTTCTGAACTCCTTCATATCCACACGTCCTCCCGCACTCTCACATCCTCTTCTACTCTCCAACTCACTACACCACCGGGCCCGCTTGACTACCATGGGGTCTAGAGCCTTCAGTCATTCTGCCCCCCCCCCCCACCACCTATGGACCTCTCTCCCACAAGACCTCCACAACACTGACTCTCTTTCACCCTTCACATCCCATCTCAAAACGCACCTTTTCAAACTGGCATATTCAGTCTGATCCACGCTGCATGGGTTTTGTGCTGATGATGATTTTATACTTATCTGTTGTGTTAACTCTTTATTGTCTACCCTGCTTTGTTTTGATTTTATGCTGTCTGATACAGTGCTGTTTGTTTTGTCTTCTGTAAGGTGTCCTTGAGTGCTCCGAAAGGCGCCCACAAATAAAATGTATTATTAACAAGAAAATAGAAATGAATAGAAACAAGAAAAACAGAAACAAGTAGAAATAAAAGATAAAATAAGAAATAGAAATAAGAACAAAATATATCAACAAGCGTGGTGCACATAACAGTCTATCTATACTGCACCACTGCAGCACAAAACCACAGCACAAACAAAACCCGGCAGGGTAAAACAAGTGGAAGGGCCAGTCCAACGACCATTACCTCCGGGGTGTCTGGCCCTCTGAGGGAGGAGTTGTAAAGCTCGACGGCCACAGGCAGGAATGACCTCCTGTGGCACTCTGTAGTGCATTTTGGTAGAACAGAAGGTATTCCAGTGAATTCAGGGGGCAGCCGGGACCTGAACCTGGGTCGCCCGCACCATGGGCGACTGCGCTAACCAGTCAACTAAAGGGTCCGACCCCTATGTCGACGTTTGTTTATTTTGTCTGTTTATCAGGATCCCCATTAGCTGTGCCCTAAAGCACCGCTAGTCTTACTGGGGTCCACATAAAAACAATACATTTAAAACATACATTTAAAAACAATTCAGAGGAAAAACAAAACAAACAAAAAATAGCAAAAACTTGCATTAAACTTTACGGTTCACATAAGTCATCATCCAACAGCAAAGAGACATACATAAATCATTCCAGTGTACAACCTGTTGACACCATCCAGGCTATAGAATTCAGTTCCAAACACACCTTATCCTGTCCTGTCCTGTGTGTGTGTGTGTGTGTGTGTGTGTGTGTATAACCATGTATTTCGCATCCTACAAATATAATATTCTAAGGTGTTTCTTTATTTGCTTTTTAAATATTGATTTCTGTATCAATTTGGTCATTGGCGGTGGTAACGAATTCCATGCTTTCATCGATCTACATTCTACTGTCCGCTTTAGAAAATTAGTGTTTGGCTTAGGAAGTGAAAACCGGCCTTCTGTTGCCTGTCTAGTGGCATATATATACGATTCTAAATTGTGTTTTAACTGATTGTACTGATATAATGGAGTATTGCAAAACCTTCCATATTGAAGATGGAAGTGCAGCATTCATTCTGACCTCAACTTTTAACCACTGTAGACAGAAGTGCATGCTGTTGATGTTCGTGTTGTATGGACATTGGAGAGCAAGGCGTGCCGCCTTGTTCTGTGCCAACTGGAGTTTGCTTAAATCTTTCTTCATGGCATTCGCCCATATTATTTGGCAATAGTCAAGCTGTGAGAGAACAATAGTGTTTATTACCATTTTGTTCAAATCTGGTGTAAGGTATTGTCTGCATCGCCTTACCACTGCCAATGCCTTACCCATTCTGTTTACAACAGTGTCAGTGTGTTTTGACCAGGGCAGCTTATTGTCAAGAATGATGCCTAGGAGCTTAGTTTCCTTTACTTGTTGGATTGGTGTTTTATTTATAAAGCGTTTTAGCTCTGGCTCTTTCCTAAGAGAATGATTTGAACCAAATATAATGCTTTTCCTTTTGGTTGTGTCAAGTATCAGTTTGTTTTCAAAGACCCATTTCCCAATTATATCTAGCTCCCTATTCAAGGTGACATTTAACTCAGCAGGTGTTGTTGCGGATGCATACACTGTAGTGTCATCTGCATACATCGTTAATTTAGCATCTTTTAGTACGAGAGGTAAATCATTTGTGAAAATGGAGTACGTAAGTGGACCTAGGCAGCTTCCTTGAGGAATTCCACACTATAGATGCACTATCTGAGTAATCTCCATTAAAGAAGACTCTCTGTGATCTATGTATCAAATAACTTTCCATCCAGGCCATGGCAGATGGTCTAAAACAATAAGACTCCAGCTTTTCAAGAAGGAGCTTGTGGTCAATTAAGTCAAATGCTGCTGTAAAATCTAATAGGACCGCACCACAGATAATTTTGCTGTCCAAACCGTTGTACCAGTCATCTGTCATTTGAGCTAGAGCTGTGCATGTAGAATGTCCCTTTCTATAAGCATGCTGAAAATCTGTTATCAGATTATTTGCTGAGAGGTATTCTTGTATTTGATCAAAAATTGCTTTCTCAAAGATCTTACTTATAGCTGATAGCAAGCTTATGGGGCGGCTGTTATGGCCACTAAATTATGTTTTCTTATCCTTGGGTAATGGTGTGACTTTTGCTTCCTTCCAAGCTTGTGGAAAGATCGATTATTTCAGGCTGGTATTCATTATGTGACAGATAGGGTGTGCAATGTAATTAACCGCTATTCGAATCAATTTATCATCTATATTATCAATTCCTGGTTGTTTGTCATTACATGTTAACTTAATTAATTTTTCAACTGTTTTTAGTTCATTGAACTCAAGATGACATGGTTATCTCTCATATAATTTTTTATGTTAAAAATGGATAAACTATTATCTGTCCCATGTGATAATTCTTTCCTTAATTCATATACCTTGCTTCCAAAATAGTTATTCAAATAATTTGCAATTTCTTTAGGTTTAGTCATAAAGGTACCTCGTTACACCTCATCCATTCCTGTTGTAGAGAAATGCTGGGTTCATCTCTCGTTCCCTACAAGGGCTTTAGTTCAGGGCCTTTTATACAACAATGTTAACACACGCTGGTTGATTTCATTTCACGGAAACCTCGTGAAACAAAAAAAGAGAACAGTCATGACCAATATTGGATACGGATTGAAAATGTGTTGTTTTTTCCCCCACCAGTGTTGATAGAAATGAACACAGCGCTACTTTCATCACGGCATGTTCCAGATGAGCCGTACTGACAGCTTGTACACGTTCTGGTGTCATTTCGAAAGCCCAAGGACAAGATCACATCTGGTGTGAGACGGAGCCGTGGCTTATCTGCTTTTCTTGTCTCTGTGAATTTATTATAAACCACGGCACATGTAAGAAGGAGCCTCAGTGTGATTTGATGTCACATGGGGGCCGGCGAGTGCTATGAACCAGGGTTAAGAAAACAACTGACTCACTCATGAGGTCGGCTGCAGCCGAGGGTCCGAGGCAGTTTGGCAACTGCTGATTTGTGAGTCCATGGTGCAACGGACGAGGAAAGCCCCGTGGTTTCTCAGAAAGAGGATGTTTTTAGTTTTCCTTTGTTCCACAAATCCAGTGAAACGGGATATTCTCGGAATAAAAACAAACACGCAAAACAAGCAGAAGACAAATCACCGTGAAGCACAACTTCTGACCTACATTATTCACTACTGTCTCCCATGTTGTTCACAGGCGCCGTTTAACACCGTGGCAAATTCACTGTCATCCATTTTGTACTCCCGCACCCATCAGGTGTAACGGCTGACTTGTGCGATAATCTGTGCAACAGGATTTTTGCGATTCTGCGCAGCATTGTTCACTTTTGTACAACACTGCATTTCATGTACCACACTTGGTCTTGTTATAGCCCCTGATCTATACACCCCTATTCTGTTACACCTCCGATATCTGCATTTTTACTTTTTGTATTATATTTACTATATCTTACTCTTATACTTGGCTCCTTGTTCATTTACACTTCTCTTCTCTTGCCGTACATGTGAAAATGTTATGTTTAACTGAGAACATCATGCCAAGTCAAATTCCTTGCATCTGATCCCACTTGGCCAGTAAAACCTGATTTGGCTTGACATGGGTAAAGATTTGAGAGAGGATTTGGCTCAAACAACCAAGTCTTATTATTATGAATGAAAATGGCGCCGTCCTTTTCAGATGTTGACGGAGAAGTGTTCAGACCTACACAGTGCAGCAGAGACGGACTTGGTGTACATAAGGACTGGGTGTACATAAGGACTTGGTGTACATAAGGACTTGGCGTATATAAGGACTTGGTGTACATAAGGACTTGGTGTACATAAGGACTTGGTGTACATAAGGACTTGGCGTATATAAGGACTTGGTGTACATAAGGACTTGGTGTACATAAGGACTTGGCGTACATAAGGACTTGAGGTACATAAGGACTTGGTGTACATAAGGACTTGGTGTACATAAGGACTTGATGTACATAAGGACTTGGTGTACGTAAGGACTGGGTGTACATAAGGACTTGATGTATATAAGGACTTGGTGTACATAAGGACTGGGTGTATATAAGGACTGGGTGTACATAAGGACTTGGTGTACATAAGGACTTGGTGTACATAAGGACTTGGTGTACATAAGGGTTTGTAAGCCTGCTCTGTTTACACTAAAGGCTGTCAGGCGTCTGCACTGCTGCTGTGTGATGAGTTCATAGAAAATGCATAGCTGGTCTGGAGACAATGGCAGTGGTGAAAAGACAGGAGGTGCAGCTGGAGGTGGCAGAGTTGAAGATGATAAGATTTTCATTGGGAGTGATGAAGAAGGACAGGATTAGGAGCGAGTATATTAGAGGGACAGCTCAGGTTGGACGGTTTGGAGACAAAGCAAGAGAGACAAGATGGAGATGGTGTGGACATGTGTGGAGGAGAGATGCTGGGTATACTGGGAGAAGGATGCTGAATATGGAGCTGCCAGGGAAGAGGAGAAGAGGAAGGCCAAAGAGGAGGTTTATGGATGTGGTGAGGGAGGACATGCAGGTGGCTGGTGTGACAGAGGAAGATGCAGAGGACAGGAAGAGATGGAAACAGATGATCCGCTGTGGCGCCCCCTAACGGGAGCAGCTGAAAGTAGTAGTAGTAGTAGTAGATAAGATGCATTTGAAAATGGTTCAGAACCAGTGTAGCGGGGGTGCTGGAGGGATGCAAGGATGAAGACACGAAGCAGAAAATGGTTGCGAGACGTAAAGTCGGTGCTAAATGGAGCTCCGGTGCTCTCCAGCTGGACATTTGATAAAAATGTTCAACGTGGGGCAAACGACTTGAGGATCAAATGCCTGACACCGGAGAAAGCTGGAGGATGTCTGTGAAACTTATTCGATATCTTGTGTGGTATATTAGATGAAGTACCCCACCAAACACACACTCACACACTCACACATTGGATGTGAGAGGACTTCTTACAACCGAGCAAAGGCAAAACAGAAATACTAATTTTTGGTGCAAAGACTCCGAGAGAGAATTGCAGCTCATCTCAGCTCTCTGTCTCTGGGGTACGAAAGCGAAGCTGTAAATCTTGGTGTAATCATAGACTGATTTAAATTTTAAGAGCCATATCGATCATCTCATAAGGTCAGCCTGCTACCATCTTAAAAACATTTCAAAACTGCAGGGCTTTCTATTAAAATCCGTCTCTGAGAAATTAATCCATGCGATTATAACAAGCAGAGTAGACTACTGTAATGTCCTACTAGACAGTTACTTATACTATATAATATACAAGTTATATAATAATATAATATACTACATAATATATAAGTTATATAATAATATCATATACTACATGATATATAAGTTATATAATAATATAATATACTACATAATATATAAGTTATATAATAATATAATATACTACATAATATATACGTTATACAATAATATAATATACTACATAATATATAAGTCATATAATAATATTATGTGCTACATAATATATAAGTCATATACTAATATAATAATATAATATACTACGTAATATATAAGTCATATAATAATATTATGTGCTACATAATATATAAGTCACATACTAATATAATATACTGTGGTGACACACAAATGAGGGTAGATTCAGCAGGGGCTGCTGCTCCTTTAAGGCAGACGTTCAGAGTGCTGACGTAGGCACTGCTTAGAGTTTCCGGGGCGGAGCCATGTTTGCAGCAGCCTAGCGGTTGGTTAGCTGGTTGCCAGGAGAGATTGTGCCGTATCGGTGTGGTTTTGTGTGGCGAGTAAACGGGATTGACTCGACTCGATCTCTCCATCTCCTCATTCCTGCACTCCCACTTTACTATATAATATATGTTGTATAACATACTGTATAATATATAAGTTATTTAATAATGTAATATACTATATAATATAATAGGCGGCACGGTGGTGCAGTGGTTAGCGCGGTCGCCTCACAGCAAGAAGGTCCTGGGTTCGAGCCCCAGGGTAGTCCAACCTTGGGGGTCGCCCCGGGTTGTCCTCTGTGTGGAGTTGGCATGTTCTCCCTGTTTCTGCGTTGGTTTCCTCCCACAGTCCAAAGACATGTAGGTCAGGTGAATAGGCCGTACTACAAACCCCAGTTCCAATGAAGTTGAGACGTTGTGTAAAACGTGAATAAAAACAGAATACAATGATTTGCAAATCCTTTTGGACCTATATTCAATTGAATACACTGCAAAGACAAGATATTTAATGTTCAAACTGATAAACTTTATTGTTTTTTGCAATTATTCCCTCATTTTGAATTTGATGCCTGCAACATGTTCCAAAGAAGCTGGGACAGGGGCAACAAAAGACTGGGAAAGTTGAGGAATGCTCAAAAACCACCTGTCTGGAACATTCCACAGGTGAACAGGTTAACTGGGAACAGGTGAGTGTCCTGATTGGGTATAAGAGGAGCCTCCTGAAAGGCTCAGTCGTTCACAAGCAAGGATGGGGCGAGGTTCACCACTTTGTGAACAACTGTGTGAGCAAATAGTCCAACAGTTTAAGAACAACGTTTCTCAACGTACAATTGCAAGGAATTTAGGGATTTCATCATCTACAGTCCATAATATCATCACAAGATTCAGAGAATCCAGAGAAATCTGTGCACATAAGCGGCAAGGCCGAAAACCAACACTGAATGCCAGTGACCTTCGACCCCTCCGGCGGCACTGCATTAAAAACTGACATCATTGTGTAAAGGATATGACCAGGTGGGCTCAGGAGCACTTGGGAAAACCATCGTCAGTTAACACAGTTGGTCGCTACATCTACAAGTGCAAGTTAAAACTCTACCATGCAAAGCCAAAGCCAGATATCAACACCACCCAGAAACACCGCCCGCCGGCTTCTCTGGGCCGAGTTCATCTGAGATGGACTGACGCAAAGTGGACAAGTGTGCTGTGGTCTGACGAGTCCACATTTCACATTGTTTTTGGAAATCATGGACGTGGTGTCCTCCGGGCTAAAGAGGAAAAGGACCGTCCAGACTGTTATCAGCCCAGAGTCCAAAAGCCAGCATCTGTGATGGTATGGGGGGTGTTAGTGCCCATGGCATCATGGGTAACTTGCACATCTGTGAAGGCACCATTAATGCTGAAAGGTCCATACAGGTTTTGGAGCAACATGTGCTGCCATCCAAGCGACGTCTTTTTCAGGGACGTCCCTGCTTATTTCAGCAAGACAATACCAAGCCACATTCTGCAGGTGTTCCACCAGCGGGGCTTCGTAGTAAAAGAGTGCGGGTACTGGACTGGCCTGCCTGCGGTCCAGACCTGTCTCCCATTGAACATGTGTGGTGCATTATGAAGCACACAATACGACAACAGAGACCCCGGACTGTTGAGCAACTGAAGTCGTACATCAAGCAAGAATGGGAAAGAATTCCACCCACAAAGCTTCAACAAGTAGTGTCCTCAGGTCCCAAACGCTTACTGAGTGTTGTTAAAAGGAAAGGTGGTGTAACACAGTGGTGAACATGCCCCTGTCCCAGCTTCTTTGGAACGTGTGGCAGGCATCAAATTCAAAATGAGTGAATATTTGCAACAAAACAATAAAGTTTATCAGTTTGATCATTAAATATCTTGTCTTTGTAGTGTATTCAAGTGAATATAGGTGGGAAAGGATTTGCAAATCATTGTATTCTGTTTTTATTCACGTTGTACACAACGTCCCAACTTCATTGGAACTGGGGTTTGTAAATTGTCCCTAGGTGTGTGTCTGTATGGGGGGGCCCTGTGATGGCCTGGCGGCCTGTCCAGGGTGTCACCCCGCCTGCCACCCAATGACTGCTGGGATAGGCTCCTGCGACCCTGAGAGCAGGATAAGCGGTTCGGATAATGGCTGGATAACATAATAGTTACTACTTATATAATAGACTACTTCACCGGCCTCCCAAAATCAGTTGTGTGGCAACTACACCTATTGAGATCTGAGATCTCTGCACTGGCTCCCCGACACAACTAGAATCAATTTTAAAATTCTGTCACTTGTACAAAGCTCTGATCCTTGCACCTCATTATATAGAATATGTGCTACTACTACTACTACTACTACTACTACTACTACTTTCTGCTGCTCCCGTTAGGGGGCGCCACAGCGGATCATCCGTTTCCATCTCTTCCTGTCCTCTGCATCTTCCTCCGTCACACCAGCCACCTGCATGTCCTCCCTCACCACCTCCATAAACCTCCTCTTCGGCCTTCCTCTTCTCCTCTTCCCTGGCAGCTCCATATTCAGCATCCTCCTCCCAGTATACCCAGCACCTCTCCTCCACACATGTCCAAACCATCTCCATCTCGTCTCTCTTGCTTTGTCTCCAAACCGTCCAACCCTGAGCTGAGATATGAAAGACATGCACACCAGTAAGAACTCCCAGGTCCGAAGGTGGTGGTCTTCTAACCATCCCTCACACTAACTCTAAAGCAGGGGAAGCTGCTTTTTGTATTTGCGCTCTAAACAGATGGAACACCCTGCCTGAGGACCTGAGAGAGGCCCCCACACTGAACACCTTTAAAAGCCGGTTAAAAACCTTATTTTTCACAGCAGCCTATGGCTAAGTTCTTGGTGCATGCGAGTGTGTGTGTGTGTTTTGGGGGGGGGGGTTCCCCCTTTTTCTCCCCAGTCATACCCGGCCAATTACCCCACTCTTCCGAGCCGTCCCGGTCTCTGCTCCACCCCCTCTGCTGATCCAGGAGGGCTGCAGACTACCACATGTCTCCTCCCATACATGTGGAGTCACCAGCCGCTTCTTTTCACCTGACAGGGAGGAGTTTCACCAGGGGGACGTAGCGCGTGGGAGGATCATGGTATTCCCCCCAGTTCCCCCTCCCCTGAACAGACTCCCCGACTGACCAGAGGAGGCGCTAGTGCAGCGACCAGGACACATACCCACATCCGGCTTCCCACCCGCAGACACGGCCAATTGTGTCTGCAGGGACGTTGTGTTGCTGTTAAGGACAGAGAGGCAAATTTGTCATTTGTGATATTGGGCTATACAAATAAAACTGACTTGACTTGACTTGACTCTGGATGCCCGACCAAGCCGGGGGTAACATGGGGACTCGAACCGGGATCCCTGTGTTTTGTGTGAGTGTGTGTGTGTGTGTGTGTGTGTGTGTGTGTGTGTGTGTGTGTGTGTGTGTGTTTTGCTATTTGTATATCCTGCACCGGTTCTTGTATAAATGCACTAACACTTGTTGATATGCATATTTATTTTCTACATTTGCACTTTTATGATCGTATTATCACTTTATGTAAAGCACATTGTGTTGCCCTGTGTATGAAATATGCTATAGTTTGATTGACTTGACATTCACACGCACACACACACACACACACACACACACACACACACACACACACACACACACACACACACACACACACACACTCTCATTCTTGTACTATCTTTGTGAGGACGACTCATTGACTACATTCATTCTCTGGTCTTTAACTCTAACCTTAACCATCATAACTACATGCCTAACCTTAACCCTTAACCTCAACCTAATCCTAAATCTAACCTTAACCCGTAACCTCAACCTAATCCTAATTCTAACCTTAACCCTTAACCTCAACCTAATCCTAATTCTAACCTTAAACCTTAACCTAATCTTAATTCTAACCTTAAACCTTAACCTCAACCTAATCCTAATTCTAACCTTAACCCTTAACCTAATCCTAATTCTAACCTTAACCCTTAACCTAATCGTAATTCTAACCTTAACCCTTAACCTCAACGTAATCCTAATTCTAACCTTAACCTAATCCTAATTCTAACCTTAACCCTTAACCTAATCCTAATTCTAACCTTAACCCTTAACCTAATCGTAATTCTAACCTTAACCCTTAACCTCAACGTAATCCTAATTCTAACCTTAACCTAATCCTAATTCTAACCTTAACCCTTAACCTAATCCTAATTCTAACCTTAACCCTTAACCTAATCCTAATTCTAACCTTAACCCTTAACCTCAACCTAATCCTAATTATAACCTTAACCCTTAATCACAACCTAATCCTAATTCTAACCTTAACCCTTAACCTCAACCTAATCCTAATTCTAACTTTATCCCTTAACCTCAACCTAATCCTAATTCTAACTTTATCCCTTAACCTCAACCTAATCCTAATTCTAATTTTAACCCTTAACCTCAACCTAATCCTAATTCTAACCTTAACCCTTAACCCAAGTACTAAATCAAGTCAAGTCACTTGTGTAGCCCAACCCTAAAATAAACTCAAAAAGAAGCAAGGCCTGGCAAAATGTCCTAAGTTTGCACAAATGTCCTCTCTCTGATAGTTAAAAACTCAGCTTGGACCTCGTAAAGATAGCAGTACAAGAACACACACACACACACACACACCCACACGTGCCACCACAAGTGTCTATAAGAAGTTGTGTTTAACCGTGTGAGTCATTCACCAGGCCCCGGTCTTGTGGTAGAGGACGAGCTTCCTCTGGCCACGTGTGGGGGTCTGGGGAGAGACCCGGGCCAGGAGACGAGTCGCTCTTGCGGTCTGAACTCGTGATGACAGGTTGTTGTCTCCTTCGGCTTAGCTAGCAGGTCCTGTTTGGCAGGTTGTTAAACCCCCCAGCCCAGGGCTTCCCAAACCTCCTCATGCTGTCACCCGCCTGTGCAGATGCTCTTTGACCCGGGACACGCCGGGTATTCTCTGCTGTAAAATGAGCAACACGTTTTAATTAGCTGTCAACAAGTAAGATTAACAATTAATTAACGATACTGTGTGTGTGGGGGGGGGGTGCCCCGGTGGCTCACTGGGTAGAGCGTGTACCACGTAAGGCTGAGTCCTTACCACAGCGGTCTGGGTTGGGATCCAGGCCGGGCCCTTGGCTGCATGTCATCCCCTCCGTCTCTCTTATCGACTGTCGCTGTCAAATAAAGGCAGAAAATACCACACAAAAAAACAACAACGATACTCTCCGGGTTGTTCAGTAAGGCCGTATTCCAGTTTTCAGTCTTCAGTCACGGTCCGTCAAAGACCGGAGGACCCAGACGAGGCGTGTCAGCATTGCTTACAGGATATTTTGGAATAGAACTAAATCATTGCGTTGTTTGCATCGACTCAAAAATTACTCTAATAACTGTATTTATTGGGTATTTGGTTGTAAAAAAAAAAGGCATTTTTTTCTTGTCTGCTTATTGTGCACATGCAGTGGTGCAGCTGCCCCCCTGCTGCAGCCCGTAGCGGGGGACCATTTGCTCCGCCTGTGCAGAGGATCTCCCAGGACCTGTGGGGGTTGACTTTCTCCTTGATGAGCAGACCTTATCTTGGCTTTCACCTGGCAGACTGTCAGGCTGTGGCTTCTGCACACATCCCGCCATCTGCTGGTGTAAATGAAATTGTGCGGTCTCATCTCCCCCTACTTTAATGGAGTCAAAGTACAGTACGGTACAGTACGGTACAGTATGGTACAGTACGGTACAGTACAGTACAGTATGGTACAGTACGGTACGGTACCGTACTGTACCGTACTGTACAGTACAGTATGGTACAGTACAGTATGGTACAGTACAGTACGGTACAGTACAGTATGGTACAGTACGGTATGGTACAGTACAGTACAGTATGGTACAGTACAGTACGGTATGGTACAGTACAGTACAGTATGGTACAGTACAGTACGGTATGGTACAGTACAGTACAGTATGGTACAGTACAGTACAGTACGGTACAGTACAGTATGGTACAGTACGGTATGGTACAGTACAGTACAGTACAGTATGGTACAGTACAGTACTAATATGAAGAACCCCTCCCACATGCAGCTAGTCACCACCCACAGCAGTACAGCCCACGTTTGACACCCTGGTCTTTCCTGTCAGTGAGGTACAGAGAGTTATAAAGTGGTGTCTGTGCTCTTAAAAGGACTTCTTTTTTTTGGGGGGGGCGGGCATTTCCCCCCTTTTCTCCCCAATTGTACCCGGCCAATTACCCCACTCTTCCCGAGCCGTCCCGGTCGCTGCTCCACCCCCTCTGCCGATCCGTGGAGGGCTGCAGACTACCACACGCCTCCTCCCATACATGTGGAGTCACCAGCCGCTTCTTTTCACCTGACAGTGAGGAGTTTCACCAGGGGGAGGAATCTTGCAATCCCCCCCCAGCTGCCCAGAGGGGGCACTAGTGCAGCAGCCCCCATCCAGCTTCCCACCCGCAGACACGGCCAGTTGTGTCCTTAGGGACCCCCCAACCAAGCTGGAGGTAATGCGGGGATTCGAACCGGCGAGGCCCCGTGTTGGAACAGACCACTATGCTGCCCGGATGCCCCTAAAAGGACCTTCTTCTAACGCAGGAGCGCGGGTAGAAACACACCAACGCAGGCGACATGATGGTAACCCACACACCATTACAGTTAGCATCACATCCCAAACCCGACTAATTATTCACACAGTAGTGACGATGAGAGGATGTTTCAGTCTTCCACCATTCTCCGACATTTCTTAACCGTTTGAGAACTGAAAATGGAGGATGACAAAAATCTTCTCATTGTCACACAATTGTGTGACAATGAGATTTGAGCCTGGTTCTGGGAAAGTGTGCTGGTGCTGGTGCTGCTGTTTCTCGCCTGTCTTCTCTGACGGTGGCAAGGGGCAGCCTGGCTGCATCCGAACCGGGACAAGTTTCATTTGTTTCAGGACAGCCGACTGCTAATCATGCTTTCACCTCTGGAAACGCCACGTCAACAGATGGCGCCGCCTATTTAGGGCAGCTCTGTCTCCTCGCAGCTCCTCGGCTCCTAACTCCAGCGGACTCCTCATAAGGGAAACCGACAGCCTGCTCTTCTTCTTCCGCTTTATCCGTTGCTTTACGCTTTGTTTAGTCGGATGGGGGCCAACAAAGGAAGAGCAAGAAGACAGGGCCGTTCCTCCGTCAGCTGGTGTGTGTGTGTGTGTGTGTGTGTGTGTGTGTGTGTGTGTGTGTGTGTGTGTGTGTGTAGAATATAATCTCATCACATCGTTAAAGGCTTCATCTTCTCAGCTGATGACGTACAGTAAAGTGGGTTTTCTCATAGCCTCTCCTGTTGTAACTGGGCCACAGTGTCACCTGTGCTAGAGAGTTTGCAGCATTCCGTTAACTGGGATAACCAGGTTGTATTAGAAGTACCCGGGCATCCGGGTGGCGTGGCGGTCTATTCCGTTGCCTAGCAACACGGGGATCGCCGGTTTGAGTCCCCGTGTTGCCTCCGGCTTGGTCGGGCGTCCCTACGGACACCATTGGCCGTGTCTGCGGGTGGGAAGCCGGATGTGGGTATGTGCCCTGGTCGCTGCACTAGCGCCTCCTCTGGTCGGTCGGGGCGCCTGTTCAGGGGGGAGGGGGAACTGGGGGGAATAGCGTGATCCTCCCGCGCGCTACGCCCCCCTGGTGAAACTCCTCACTGTCAGGTGAAAAGAAGCGGCTGGCGACTCCACATGTATGGGAGGAGGCGTGTGGTAGTCTGCAGCCCTCCCCGGATCAGCAGAGGGGGTGGAGCATCAGAGGGGGTGGAGCAGAGACCGGGACGGCTGGGAAGAGTGGGGTAATTGGATGGGTACAATTGGGGAGGAAAAAAACTTCTTAGAAGTACCCACATTTGTGCATCTTGTTTCATAGACTTTGGAGTGGTTTCTGGCCAGACTTTAGTTAATATCCATGGAAGAAGTCTGTGAACGTTCTCATTCATCCAGGTCATGGTTCTCCAAAGGAGTTGGATCAAGTGCAGCTGGACTTGGTATATATCCATGGAGACGTTTCGCCTCTCATCCAAGAGGCCTCCTCGGTTCGTGCCTTTCTGTTGTCTGTTCCAGCTTGGTCGAGTCAGAAAGGCACGAGCTGAGGAGGCCTCTTGGATGAGAGGCGAAACGTCTTCACGGATATATACCCAAGTCCAGTTGCGCCTGATTCAACTCCTTTGGAGAACCATGGAAGAACTTAAAGTGCAAAAATGGCAACTCACTCAAAGTTACAAAGTTCATTTGCAGACGACGGCTATTTCGTTAGCCCTGCTAACCGTCGCCTTTCATTTGCTCCTTTTTTCAGAGTGGACAAGACTTTTTCCAGAGCTCGAAGCATATGGTGAGTTATCGTTTTATCTTTTCTTTTCCTTTTCTTGAGCCATTGTAGCTGTTGAGGTGCGTTAGGAGTTCACTTTCGGCTGAGTAGGGGGACTGTTCGCAAAAATGTTTGCCCTGGTTTAAGTTAGGTTTGCTTTTAGCGCGTCCAAAAGAGACAATTCAACGTTTTGCAGAGAGAAAAGCTTGGCAGCTCTGTGAAGTTGCCAGTCTACTGAGCACAGTGTAAGCAGATCGATGACCCCAGCAAAAGTAAAACCAGACAGATATAAATGGGTGCACTAGCGCAACCCCATCCCGACTCTCCCACACGTATCCGCCTCCCGTTGCCATAGCAACCAATAACAAGCTTATCTCTCTGCAGTGCTGGCAAGGCTAGAGTATCGCTGATGCACAGTCATCAAGTGATGCTGTGTGTGTGTGTGTATGTGGGGTACATGGAGTTGAACAAACATCCCTGCTTGCTTCTGCAGATAGACAGCTCTTTGTCTATAAGGTTTAGGTGAGCTGTCATGGGTGCCTGGCCCTCACCCCCTCCCCTCCCCTCCCCTCCCCTCCACCATCCTCCCTCCTTCCTGTCTGACTGCACCAGGACAAACACTGCCGCGCTGCAGTACCATCATTCCTCTGGAATACAAACTGAGTCGTATCCACCTTACCGGTGCCCGGGCCAGCGAGGCCAGCATTACTCAGCAGTGACTGGGCTTGCATACATAGAGAGCAGTATTGTCTGCTGGACTGCTACCGCATGGAGAGCTGCACACAGAGCTACTTTACCTCATGCTGCAGAGGGAACTAGAAGAAATGCATTGGAGATGAAGAGGAGTGGCTAAAATAGGACAGAGAGCATTAAAGGACATCCAAAAAGGTGTATGGATGGACGTAAGGAGGTGAAAGAAGAACAATGAAGGAGAGTGGATCGGGGAAAAGGGGGGGAAAGAAGAAAACAGTTAAGCCTAAAGGGTCTGCACCTCCTACTTTAACAACAGGACACAGAGAAAACTATGTCATTTGTATTAAAAATATAACTTCTCGTCACGCTTGATCCTCACTGCGGTACTTAGAAGAAGGATTCTCCTCTTCAAAGCAGAGACAAATTGGGCTCATACCAAGCGAGAGAGTCTGAGAATCCTTCTCTTGGTTTGAACAACCTCTGGCACATATCAGTTCCCGAACAAGACAAGAGTGACGAAGCACACTGTGAAAGGGTCGTCTGAGGTTTTACAGAAATAGAGGCTTGTCAAAGGGTCCTGCAGTGTATTAAGTTGAAAGGGAAATGCAAGAAATGAAAGTCATTTCCTCCCTCTCTGAAGCCCAAAGAGAAGAGATCTGAACCGAGGGATTCAAACCCAGAATTGAAGTGAAACTTTCCCTGCGAGGTACAGGATGTTGCAGGCTGGTTAAGGATGTGCCTAGGAATCAGAGCCGTGACGAAGTTTTCGAGCTGCGAGACTGTAAAAGCACAAGCCAGCAAAATGCCTTGCTCACCTTTCCGAATCGGAAGGCCGAAGAGGTTTTGGTGAGTTTACCTCCTTTCTGACCTGTGTTGATGTAACTTTGATTGCTAAGATAATCGCTCGGTGAACGCCTTTGGCCGGTGCACGACGAGCAAAGCGTATGCCGCTGTCAACGGGGAAATAAGCAGCCGAGTTATGAGCCTATAATGCATGTATTCATCAGGAGTTTGCACCGTGCCCACTTTCAAGAAGCCATTATCGCAAATGATTATAATGAGCACTTTGTCCAAACATGAAAAGGGTGCACAGTGCTTATAAGAGCCATTAATGATGCTGACGATTGACTTAATTATTCCATTAGTCCAGCGTGGCATTGATATCCTTCCACGCCGTGACAAGGTATTGACCTTTCAGAGGCTTAGTGTTGAATATTTATTTCATGTTATGATTTGTTCATCGAGGCTCAAGGTCTGTGTGACACTTACATAACTGGCGAGGCCTGAGAAGGGGAAACTCTCCTTTCACCTGCCTGACATTTCTACAAGTGTATTTGTGCTGTTTTGCCATAACTACGTGTGTTCATCCGATGCCTCATTGAGCGGCACCCATTGCAGCTATTTTCTGTGGAGTTTTTCCACATCTGAATCGAGGAGTCTGAGGATTGGGGGTGCCATGCATTAGGACTGATGGTAACACTTTAGTATGGGGAACATAGTCACCATAATTAGGTGCTTATTAGCATGCAAATTAGCAACATATTGGCTCTTAATTGGTCATTATTACGTACTCATTAATGCCTTATTCTGCATGGCCTTATTCTACAACCAGTAAGCCATGAACTATGAGTTTTCCCTCTATAACCTCAGAAGTATTGCTTATTAGTAGTACCATCTCAATATGCTTTGCTTAGTATGGCCTTTATAAGGTGGTAGTACCACAAGAAGACTTATTCTCCCTTACTAACACTTAATGAATATGGTCTGTTCTTACATAACAACACACAAAACTACAAGTGTTCATAGTGTTAAGTTACTGTAAATTAAGTTTTTGTTACTTAGCATATGTTCCCCATACTAAAGTGACATCTTGATCATTACTAATTCACTAGTAATTAAGTTTTCTTATGTTCCCCATACTAAAGTGTTACCGGATTGATTCTGTTCAGCTGTTGTAAGAAATAGGATATAATAAGGCGTGGCAATAATTCAATACTAGCTTTTAGCATCTTTCAGTAGTGTTGTATCAGGATGAAATTCAGTCGTTGTTACATCGCGATGCACAGTTTTGATGTCTGAAGTGACGTTAACAAGAATCTATCGCCTGAAATCTCCCTGCAAAATAAGTTCTTAAATATTTGAGTGTAATTGGAAAACAAGTTTTGGTTTGATATTATATGTCATATAATATATATATAGATACTGTGCAGCTATTATTACAGATATTGTGACTATATATGGATATATATGAAATTCCGTTTCCATATTGCCCGGCACTAGCATATAATGTGGTTGTGGAGACCTCCAGGTGTAGCTGTGATTTAGGGCTACGCAAATCAGGTCGACTTGATTTGAATTTGACATGTGGAGATTTATTGTCTTTTTAAAGGACACTTAAGCAGTCTGAGCGCTTGTAGTCTCTCTTACTCAGCGTGTCGCCTCACTTTGATATAAAGTGTGGACTGTCTGCCTACTTTATTATAACACAGAGAAGTCTGTAGTGACTTCATACACACTACTGCTAGATATCCTTACTATAGGTCTGAGCCTGCCACATCCTACAAGATCAATCCCCCCCGTTCTGCTGCTTCGACTGCCAGTTCTGAACAGTTCCTGTGAATATTTGCGTTGGATGGATGTTAAATGCCCAGTGTCAGTCCAGTTATTGTGGGACACGCGCCATAAACAGCTGATCCTCAGGCCCTGTCTGAATGCGCTCCCTCCAGGGGAGGCCTGTAATTGGTTGTAATCCTGTCTTACTAAGCTTTTGTGATCGGAGGAAAAGGGGAAAGCGGGTTAGACTGGATGATGATGGTACTGAGGCGTTGTATAAGAAGCACTCTCTCTCTCTCACACACACACACACACACACACACACACACACACACACACACACACACACACACACACACACACAATACTTGCCCAAAATGCACTCTTCTTCTCTGCCCTGAGAGCTGAAAGGATTAGTATTGTGTAACTTCCTGTCAGCTCATTAGGATAACTTCTCCACTGATCCTTTCTGGCCTAGCCACATCTTAGATCAGCCCAGACAAATCTTACATATCCTCCAGCAACACTCGCAGCGCCATTCACATTAACTGAATCTCTGCTTACTCTCTCTCTGTCTCTGCCTGTCTGTCTGTCTCTCTCTCTCTCGCCCACTCTCTCTTTCCCTTACTCAAACACACACACACCATCATCATCATCATCAGCGGTCACTCGGGGTAGAGTATGACTGTCCTCCTTCTAGGTCCTTGTGAGTCTTAAGGTGGGCATAGAGGCCAGTCCTCGAGCCGCATATTTTGGGGCAGTGTTGGCAAGGGTGTGGTTTGGGCCTTTCTGGCAACTTGCTCCTTTCTGAGTCTGTACTTTTAGCAGCACAGCAGATATCATGGTTGTAGCGCCCAGCAACCTCATGGACAGCCATCTCCAGGCCTCCCTGTTCTTTACTGCTTGTTTCCAGGTGTTAAGGTCAATGCCAAACCTTTTGATGTGGGCCTTGATGTTATCTTTATATTGCTTCTTTTGTCCTCCAGGGGCATGGCGCCCTGTCACGAGCTGAGAGCAAAGGACTTGTTTCAGGAGGCGAGAGTCGGACATGCTGGGCACATGGCCGGTCCATCTCAGCTGTTGTTGTGTGATGGTGGCAGTTATAGGAGAAATGTTGGTCTCCTCGATGATGCTGAACTTGGTGCGCTTATCCTCCTAGCTGATCTTAAGGATCTTCCTGAGGCATCGCTGTTGGTATGCCTTGAGTGCCTTCAGGTGCCTGCTATATGTGGTCCAGGTTTCTGACCCATTCAATAGGGTGGGCAGCACTAGCGCTTTATACACCAGAATTTTTGTTCTGGCCTGAAGATCGCGGTTTTCAAAAACCCTTTTACTTAGTCTTGTGTAGGCCCGGCTGGCACAACTGAGACGATGGTGTATTTCGATATCAATGTTGGTTTTGGAGGAGTGAAGGCTGCCAAGATATGGGAACTGTTCCACGTTTTCGAGTCTGGTGTTGTCTACAGAGCTGGATGGGGACTAAGCAGGCATATTTCTGTTGGGTGGGGGTTGGGAGAGGATATGGGTCTCTTTTATGTTAATGGCCAGGCCAAGCTGCTTGTATGCTTTTGCAAAGGCGTCCAGTATGCTCTGTAGTTCCTCTTCTATGAGGGACACTAGGGCGTTGTCACCGGCGTACTGCAGCTGTATGATGGATGTGGTGGTGCTTTTACTTTCAGCCCTGCATCTGTTAATATACAGAAGAATCCCATCAGTCCTGTATATGATTTTGACTCTCTGAGGCAGATTGAGACCCATGAGGCAGAGGATGGTGGCAATGAAGACAGAGAACAAGGTCAGGACAGTGACACAGCCTTGTTTAACTCCTGTGTGGACCTTGAAGGACTCTGTCTCGTCTCCATAACTGCGGAGTACTCCAGCTGACATATTATCACGTAGTAGTCGTAGACTCGTAGTACTCTGATACATTTGTCAGGGCAACCTATTTTCGACAGAACTATACAGAGGGCCTGGCGGTTTACAGAATCAAAAGCTTTGGTTAAGTCTATGAAGGCCACGTGTAATGATGGCAACAATGTTGATTCTCTCCCTGAGCTTTTTCTTGAAGTTGGCGAGCAGTAAAAATCATGTCCATGGTGCTCCTGTTAGGACGAAAACCTCTCTGGGATTCTGGCAGAATTTCCTCTGATATTGGGAGGAGTCTGTTGGCCAAGACCTTAGCCAGGGCTTTCACTATGGTGGAGAGCAAGGGAATGCCACGGTAGTTTCCTCACTGAGCTTTGTCCCGTTCTTAAAGATAGAGATAATGAGTGTGTCCCTAAGTTGCACAGGGATTTCCTCTTTTTCCCATACTTTAAGTAGCAGGGCATGGATATGTCTGAGGAGTGTAGGTCTCCTGCCCTCGATACTTCTGCCATTATACCATCAGGACCAGCAGCCATCTTGATTTCCATCTTTCTGATAGCATCCTGGACTTTTCTTAGACCGCGAGGTGTTGCCATGTCCTCCTCTTTGGGTTGTTGAGGCAGTTGTTGGAAGGCTTCCATCTCAGGGCTAGAGTCCCAGTTTAAAAGGTCCTGGTAGTGCTCTATCTACCGCTCTTTGATTGATTCGTTGTCTGTTAGCAGTGTGTGCCCATCTTTGGAGTGAAGGGGGGTTAGATGGCAGTGGCTAGGACCATATGTTGCTTTAGTAGCATCGAAGAAGCCTCTGGTATCTCCAGAATCTGTGAGGTGCTGGATCTCCAGGGCCTTCTTTGTCCACCACTGGTTCTTCAATTCTCTGACCTGGCTTTGGAGGGCTAACTTTGCTCTTGCATGTTTATTTTGGCAGTTGATGTCATTCTGCCAGATAGTAAAGGCTTGCCCCTCGATGTTGATTAACCGTTGGATTTCCAGGTCATTTTCATCAAACCAATCTTGGTTGGTTCTTCATCTTATGTCCAAGAGTGTTTTTACAGGTGCAAGTGATTGCACCTGTAAAAACACTGATCATGCATCCACTAACCAGAGTCCAATGACATGGAGAACCAAGATGATTGAGGACCACCGTCTCTTACAGCCTTCATCCACCTTCACTGGCATTGTGACCTGAAGACATCCCCCGCCAGTTCCACTGTTGAGGTCTTTGTTGGATTGTGTTTCGTCTGGAACCTCTCCCCCTTGACCTATCCACCTTGGGTGACCTTACCAGGAGCCAAGCTCCAGACGGCATAGCTCTTGGGCTCATTAGTACACACGAGCTTCTCCACCATGACAAAGTGGTGATCCAGAAGTAACTCTCTCTCTCTCCCTCTCTCTCCCTCTCCCTCTCCCTCTCCTTCTCTCTCTCCCTCTCTCTCTCTCACGCACACATGCACACACCTCATCACTATGAACACTGATGACATTAATACTCTCCTACTGCAGCACATAGCTGAGTCAACTCTTAATTTTCAGCAAACCGTGTATTTGTGTGTGCATGTATGAAGTTTAATTGACTTGTATAAGAGACTGATCCTGATTTGGGTTGTGTTTCAAACCGGACCTTTCGTTACTTTTATGACATTGTCAAGCTATAAGATATGGCCTTCATTGTCTTCTCTATATCACATACAGAAAGGAATGGAAGCTGTGGGTCCATGGTAGCAGTGGCGTTGTTAGGCCTCGGCATCTGAGGTTACAGCCCCGAATGTCTGTGAATAGCCCCGAATCTCAAATTTTTTATTTATTTTTTTTGCTGGACCGGCCAGTGGGGCCAGCCCTATAAACATGAATGTCCCTGACTTATCATAGTTAGAGTGACTGACTGAGTGATCAGTTTGCCACAATTGGCCCGCTGGATCAGGTGACCAATGACGTCACTGAAGTTACACAATTGGTTGGCCGACCAACGACGTTGCTGGTAAACACGGAAGTGGGGCTTTCCCTATTGGTCATGAATCAGCACAGCGGTTCGCGGCACGCTGCCTAAGTAATATATATAGCTGCTCGTGGGTGCTGCTGAGACGCCTCATTGCAAAAAACGTCCAATTAATAAACACCAATGCTTACAGCCACACGCAGATAAGAGTGGAAATCATCTGCGTCTTCAGAGGCCTGGTTGTAACTGAAGCACTTTTATAAGGGGTGACACGCTCAGACTTTCCAGTGATCATGGCAACAGCGATTGTAGCCAGGTAATTATCCATCCATCCATTACCTGCACCGCTTATCCTGCTCTCAGGGTCGCGGGGATGCTGGAGCCTATCCCAGCAGTCATTGGACGGCAGGTGGGGAGACACCCTGGACAGGCCGCCAGGCCATCACACAGGGCCCACACACACACACACACACACACAAACACACACACACACACACACACACACACACACACACACACACACATTCATACCTAGGGACAATTTAGTACGGCTGAGTCACCTGACCTACATGTTTTTGGAACATGGGCGGAAACCGGCGCACCCAGAGGAAACCCACGCACACACGGGGAGAACATGCAAACTCCACACAGAGGACGACCCGGGACGACCCCCCCAAAGTTAGACTACCCTGGGGCTCGAACCCAGAACCTTCTCGCTGTAGGGCGACTGCGCTAACCACTGCACCACTGTGCCGCTAGCCAGGTAATTATTTCATATTTAAATAAATTCGCGCTTTTCAATGATATAAATAATCACGGTTTGAAAACTGCTGTCCAGTACAGATGCTGTTCACGGAACCGATGTCAAAACAGCTGCTTTTTAAACTTAGTCTTGCAAAAACATACACAGCCACTTTATAAATGTCGTGGTCTAGCCATATGCTACGTTTTAACCAAGTCTTGTTTTACAAAAATAAGAATAATAAAAAAATCTCCCCAGATCTATTTATCTGTCACAAAGCCCTCGAAAATATGATATTGTTGATCAAAATTGCAAGTACATTTAGGGTCCTCTGTGTCATGAAAGCAGCAGATCTACGTCACACTATGCACGCATTTTGTGTGAGTGCGTGCGAGAGAGCTCACTGGTTACACGTCTTGTCATTGTTGGTATCTAGTGTTACCCAGATAGCATCCGGATGTGGGCCACTTCCGGCTATGATGCGGCACTGATGGCCTTCCTCTGGCACTGACAAAATGGATGTGAGCCTGAAGTGGCCCACATGTATAATAGCAAATATGGCCCAAATATGCCAAATCAAATGTGGGCCTTTTTATAGCAAAGATGCGGTGCTCTGGGCAACATGTGATCTGGATGTGACCCTGAAGTGGCCTGTGTGGTAAATGGTGAATATGGCCCAAATATCACAAAACACATATGGGCCACCTTTGGCAAATATGTGGCACATGTGACATTGCTATGACTTGGTTCTGGCCCAGATCTGGCAAACAGGAGCGGACCGCCCAAGTGCCATCATTCCACGTGGTATGTGGGCCGGATAAAAGTGTCGGTGTGGCCGCAGCAATTTTGCTATCTGGGTAGTTAGCTAGCTAATTCACAAAGGCAAGACTTGAAGGCTATGGATATAACAAGCTTTTTCAGAAAGAAAAAGGATGAAGGCATCGAGGCGCAGGCGAGGCTAGAAGAGGTGGAGAACGAGCTATATCTCCTGTTGCTGTAGCAGCGGATGTGTCAGGATGCGAGAGTGCCACAGTGTTAATGGATACAATACCAGAGAGAGAGGGAGAGA
Organism: Lampris incognitus; assembly: GCF_029633865.1. Taxonomy (NCBI): domain Eukaryota; kingdom Metazoa; phylum Chordata; class Actinopteri; order Lampriformes; family Lampridae; genus Lampris; species Lampris incognitus. The sequence goes on along the minus strand of NC_079212.1, from coordinate 4,540,753 downwards.
GAGAGTGGGGGAGAGAGAGAGAACTTGACAGAGCAACAAGAGCACAACAGAGGAATGTATGAAGCTGCTATGTTATCAGATAGAGAGAACACAGAATCCACTGATTACTCTTCAGTAAGTAATAAGAGTAATCAGTGGATTCTGTGTTTCGCCATCTGATAACATCAGAGACAGAAGGGTACCAGCAAGAGTTAAAGGGAAGGTTTACAAGATGGTAGTGAGACCAGCTATGTTGTATGGTTTGGAGACAGTGGCACTGATGAAAAGACAGGAGGTGGAGCTGGAGGTGGCAGAGATGAAGATGATAAGATTTTCACTGGGAGTGATGAAGAAGGACAGGATTAGGAGCGAGTATATTAGAGGGACAGCTCAGGTTGGACGGTTTGGAGACAAAGCAAGAGAGGCAAAATTGAGATGGCTTGGACATGTGTGGAGGAGAGATGCTGGGTATACTGGGAGAAGGATGCTGAATATGGAGCTGCCAGGGAAGAGGAGAAGAGGAAGGCCAAAGAGGAGGTTTATGGATGTGGTGAGGGAGGACATGCAGGTGGCTGGTGTGACAGAGGAAGATGCAGAGGACAGGAAGAGATGGAAACGGATGATCCGGTGTGGCGCCCCCTAACGGGAGCAGCTGAAAGTAGTAGTAGTAGTAGTAGTAGTAGTCGTCGTAGTCGTAGTAGTAGTAGTAGGCGCTCAGTAGGTAATACATAGCAATAGCAGGCTGATTGTTGGCCTCTATCTGGCATCCAACAGTAGTGCTGTGTTGTGTGACTGTCAGCCCATTTGGAATAATCAGCACTGATGACTATTTAGCCAAGTGCATGTATAAAATAAATGAATAAATAACACGTGTTTCTGATCTAATCATCACATCATAAAGTGAGAGATTTGGTTCGATTTTGGTGGGCATATGCTGATGGCATCATGTTTATGAGCAGGACAGGAGCGGGAAGAGAACGGGAGGAGAGAGCAGAGGAGACAAGGAGTGTGACAGACAGATGAGACACCAAAAGAGCTACTAGAGAGGTGAGGAAGAGGAACATGTCAGATAAGACATAGAGCTAACCCAGTTGGTCACAGTTTAGGTTTGTCACAGTTCAGAAGGAGCCCTTGTCACACAGCAGACGCAGAAGCTGTGACAACAGGGTCGCTACATTTTCAGAATTAAACAAAGCAATGGCAACATACAATCTAGCATATGACTGCTTCATCAACGTTAAGGCTCTTATTTTTTATTTTATTTTTTTAGGCTTTTACTCCTGCTGCTGAAAATAAAAATAATAACCAAGTCGAATTAGAACCCAGATTGCATTCATACTGTTCATTTTGATTTCATGTTGTGAGCACCAGCGTACGCACCTGAGCGGAACCTTTTGGTAGAGCACAATGTCTCACATCTTATCTTTGTTTTACTTTGAAATAACTTGAAAAAGGTGCAGTTATTAAAGGTGCAATTAATTATACGGCACACTGGCGCCGTGGTTAGCGCTGTTGCCTCACAGCAAGAAGGTCCGAGGTTCGAACCCCGGGGTTGTCCAACCTTGGGAAGTCATCCCAGGTCTTTCTGTGTGGAGTTTGCATGTTCTCCCCGTGTGTGCGGTGGGTTTTCTCTGGGTGCTCTGGTTTCCTCCACTACCAAAAAGACATGCATGTTAGGGTTAATACTCCTCCTGTCTGTGCCCTTGACTGAGGCATGGCAAGGTGAACTGCAGTTGGTCCCCGGATGTGCTGCACGGTGGCTGTCCACTGCTCCTAGCTACACAGCTAGGATGGGTTACATGCAGAGGAAGAACTTCCCCCACTGGGGTCGATAAGTAGTAAAATAAAATCTAAATAAATAAATAATAAAAATTGTCAGGTGAAAATCTTAAGGATTTCTGGGCTGGGCTTAGCCCCCAATGTTTCAAGATCCCAACAACGCCTATGCATGTTAGTTTAATGAAAACAGGTGAACCTCGTTTCACTATTTATACTTTTATTCTTGAATCCATCCCAATGACTTTGCCCCAGCGTATTTGAAAGAACAGCAGATTTATGGATAAAGGGAAATAAGAGAAGTAGAATAGACCAAAATCCTGTAACTCAGCACTGGTATCGCCGAGTGCTGCCCCCTAGTGGTGTTTGGAACCTGTACAGAACAACATATCCGTAATAAAGTTGTGATTAAGATGTCAGAAATATGGAATTTGAACTAAAGGGGGATTATTAACTATTGAACATTGTTTTTACCTCTTTGTAAGACTTCGTTTTGAGCATGACACGTTCGCTTCCCTAGTAGGTCATAGGTACTATGATGTATTATAGGTACATGGTTTCTAACTACCTATAATACATCATAGTATTGTAGGTATTATAGGTACATGGTTTCTAACTGCACAAGCCCAGACTTCCTCAAGCAAGGACTGCTCTTTTTAGATCCAATCAGGCATCTGTATTTTGTGTACCTAGTATAGACTGTGTGTTTCCTTCGTATTCCTGTCCTTTCCTCTTCCTGGGGCTGGCATAGACGTTGGGTCACTCCTAGGCGCTGTGACCTACCAATCTCATCTATCCCACTCTCTCTACTCGCGTTGACCAAGTGGTGACAGGAGGGCTCTGGAATTGCCAGTCCGCGGTGCCGAAAGCTGAGTTTATCTCAGGCTACGCATCCTTGCTCTCCCTCAACTTTCTTGCTCTAACTGAGACCTGGATCATGCCAGAAAACACTACCATGCCCACAGCTCTGTCTGATGTGTACTCTTTTTCTCAAACTCCCATTGCTGGGAGGCGGGGTGGTGGTACTAGCCTGCTAATCTCCCCGAAATGGAAATACGCTCTTGTTTCCATTCCACAATTTTCTCCGCCCTCTTTTGAATTTCATGCTGTTACTGTCTCTTATCCAGTCAAAGTCACCATTGTGGTTGTGTACCGCCCACCAGGCCCCATTGGTGAGTTTCTGGAGGAGCTTGACACACTTGTCTCACTCTTCCCTGATTATGACTCTGCACTTATCCTTCTTGATGACTTCAACATCCACACTGACAAGCTTGATCCTCTTCTCTCTTTCCTCTCCTTTGACCTTCAACTCTCACCTTCTTCTCCTACCCACAAGGCTGGCAACCAGCTGGACCTTATCTTTACTAGACACTGTCCTATTTCCAATCTCTGTGTTACTCCCCTCTGACCAGTATTTCATGTCCTACTCTCTCTCCCTCTCTTCTCCCCCCTCAGCCCCTACCCACATGGTTTCCACCCATAGACGCCTCCGCTCTCTCTCCGCCACTGATCTTTCTTCTTCTTTTACCTCCATCCTCCCTACACCTGAATCTTTCTCTCTCCTACCCCCTGACACTGCTACTGATCTTCTTCTCTCTACCTTCTTCTCTTCTCTGGACAACCTCTGTCCCCTCACCTCCAGGCCTGCATGCCCAACTCCACCTGCCCCTTGGCTGACCGACTCAGTACGTACTGACAGACGGAGCCTAAGAGTAGCAGAGCGCAAATGGAGAAAAGGCAAACTCCCAGAGGACCTTCTCAACTTCCAATCTCTTCTTTCCACTTTCTGCTCCTCCTTTTCTGCTGCTAAAACTGCCTTCTATCGCTCTAAAATCCTGTCCTCTGCCTCTAATCCTAAGAAACTCTTTGAAACCTTCTCTACACTTCTTCAACCCCCACCTCCTCCCCCTACTTCCTCCCTCCTCCCTGTTGACTTCGCCAACTTCTTTGACAAGAAGGTAAACGACATCAGATCCTTCTTTTCTCACCACCTGGTTAGCCCTCCTTGCACTAGCCCACCCTCTGCACCCTCCCTCACCTCTCCACATCCCACCCTATCCCACCTCGCTCCCCTCTCCCTTGACGAGGTCCTCAACCTCATCACATCCAGTCGCCCCACCACATGCTCCCTTGACCCGGTCCCCACCCCTCTTCTTCAGTCTATAGCAACTGAACTCCTTCCCTTTCTAACCCACCTCATCAATACCTCCCTCCAGGCAGGATGCTTTCCACCTGCCTTCAAGACTGCTAGAGTCACCCCCCTTCTCAAGAAATCATCACTTAACCCCTCTGACGTCAAAAACTACACACCAGTTTCCCTTCTACCCTTTCTATCCAAAACTCTCTAACATCTGTCTTTAACCAATGTTCTTTGTACCTCCACCAGAACAACCTCCTGGACCCCAACCAGTCTGGGTTCAAGGTGGGCCACTCGACAGAGACGGCCCTCCTTGCAGTGACAGAATCGCTGCACTCTGCGAGAGCAAACTCTCTCTCCTCTGTTCTGATACTCCTGGACCTGTCAGCTGTGTTCGACACAGTGAACCACCAGATCCTCCTCTCTACCCTCGAGGGGCTGGGTGTCACAGGCTCTGCACTCTCAATGTTTGCATCCTACCTGACGGGTCGCTCCTACCAGGTGACATGGGGGGATCTGTGTCAGAGCCTCGCAGACTGACTACAGGCGTTCCACAAGGTTCGGTTCTGGGTCCTCTCCGGTTTTCCCTGTACACAACATCTCTGGGTTCTGTTATTCATTCGCATGACTTCTCTTACCATTGTTATGCCGATGACACCCAGCTGATCTTGTCCTTTCCTCCCTCTGACACACAAGTAGAGACACGCATTGCTGCGTGCTTGACTGGCATCTTGGAGTGGATGACGACACACCACCTGAAGCTCAATCTGGACAAGACAGAGCTGATGTTCCTCCCGGGGAGAGGTTGCCCGCACCGAGACCTGGCCATCACCATTGACAACACCGTGGTGACGCCAATTTGGACTGTGAGGAATCTGGGTGTGATTCTGGATGACCAACTGCCAATTGCTGCAAACATTGCATCGGTTGCTTGCTCCTGCAGATTTCTCCTCTATAACATCAAGTGGATTCGCCCATTCCTCACAGACGAGACGGCACAGGTGCTCATCCAGGCTCTGGTCATCTCCCGGCTGGACTACGGCAACTCCCTCCTTGCTGGCGCCCCAGCGTCGGCCATCAGACCTCTGGAACTTGTTCAGAAAGCTGCAGCTCGTCTGGTGTTCAACCGCCTTAAGTTCTCCCACACAACTCCCCTTCTCATGTCCCTACACTGGCTCCCAGTAGCTGCTCGCATCCAGTTTAAGACTCTGGTGCTAGCCTACAGGACAGTGAAAGGAACAGCTCCTTCCTATCTCCAGGCCATGGTCAAGCCCTACACCCCCGCCCCACCACTTCGCTCTGCTGCCTCGGGACGCCTGGTTGCCCTGTCGCTCAGAGGCCCCTGCTGCCGATCGACCCGGTCACAGCTCTGTTCTGTCCTGGCTCCACAGTGGTGGAATGACTCCCCACTGATGTCAGGACAGCGGAGTCGCTGCCCATCTTTCAGCGCAGGTTGAAAACTCACCTCTTCAAGAACTACTACCCTGTTACTTGTTCTTAGCACTTATTGTATTCACTCATTTAAAAAAAATCTCTTTCTCGCGCTTTTACTTTAGCACTGGTTTTGCTCTTAGATGTTTGTTTAGAGAGAAGATGCACTTATGACCTCTGATGACTAGTAGTTCTCCTGATTTCCTACGTTAAATGCACTTATTGTTAGTCGCTTTGGATAAAAGCGTCGGCTAAATGACTGTATTGTAATGTAATGTAAATAAAAAAAGAAACGAGGACACAGAAGAAATCCAATACTCCTCACCTTTAGGTTCAATTTCATTCTACTATTATATTTTTCTTCTTTTATGTTTATTCTGTCTTCTAAACGAGCTTGGCTAACTGATGACAGATTTAGTTTTCCCCAGTTGTCTCCCCAAAAGTCCATAGTTTCAATGCAAGGTATTGCAAAAGCATTAAACTTTTGTTCATCCATCCATCCATCCATCCGTTATCCAAACCGCTTATCCTGCTCAGGGACACGGGGATGTTGGAGCCTATCCCAGCAGTCATTGGGCGGCAGGGCCCCGGGGAGACACCCTGGACAGGCTGCCAGTCCATCACAGGGCTCACACACACACACACACACATCTAGGGACAATTTAGTACGGCCAATTCACCTGACCTACATATCTTTGGACAGTGGGAGGAAACCGGAGCCCCTGGAGGAAACCCACGCAGACACGGGGAGAACATGCAAACTCCACACAAAGGATGACCCGGGACGACCCCCAAGGTTGGACTACCCTGGGGCTCGAACCCAGAACCTTCTTGCTGTGAGGCGACCGCGCTAACCAAGCCCTGAAAACCCGAATAAACTTTGTCAAATTGTCTTGCACAGCGACACATTATATATTAACAGAGTAATTCTGTCCAATTTCCACACTTGTTTTGTGTCGTCTTCCTGTAAAGAATTCACAGGTGTCACTGCAAACGGTGCTCTCGTCTGCGTTCGCTGTGTTGCTGTTAGGTGTCGCTCTGCATCCTCCTCCTCGCACATGCAAACGTCACGGCGTCGGTGCACTGTGGAGCCGGGCCTGATGTCACCTTGCTTGGGCATGCTCATCTGCGCATGTCAAGCTGAGCCGTGTGGATAGGAGGGGGACACAGTGGGAGAGCGAACTGTCAACCCCGATCAGACCAGACGAGTCTCTCTGAGTCTCCTCCTTGTCCGACCAAATATAGAACCAGAGTGACAAGCTAGCCCCGCTGGTTCCGTCCGATTCGATAAGCCGAACTCCATTGTGCCAGCCAACATGCAACAATACCAGCATAAAATGTCCCAGAGTCAGGCTCACTTGATTGTTGAGGGCTGAGACGTGCGCCAGAATTGTCTGTCAGGACTTTTCAATTGACTTCATCATATACCTTGGTCTTTTTATTTTGATGGGGCGGGGGTGGGGGGAAGGGGTTGCTTTTCTGAGCTTGTTCACTTCACTGGTCAAAATGTACTCTGCTTCTGCATTTCCCAGTTTAAAGATGTAGTGAGGAATTGACCTCTGCAGCATGATGTAACTGCAAGGTCCAAATGATGGATTGCGGCTCCAACCCTATTTCAGTCCAATGTGTAAAAATACATAGATGTATAAAATAATGGCCTTTAACCATGTCCAGTGCTAATATTGACTCTTTTCACATTTGAGTGTTATGCATTGTCATCCCATTGACACAACAGCTGTACTTTGGTTGATATATATATATACATACAGCTGATGATTGCTTATAGCATGAAATAGGCTTGTACTGTCTCATAGAGAATTTACATATATATATATATATATATATATATATATATACTTTGTTAAAAGAAACACTCAGTGGTAGGGAAAGGGCTCAATAAATAAGGAGCAAAATAATCCAGCGAGTCAAGTAAATTCTAAGAATGAACTTATTGGATTTTATATATATATATATATTGGCCCTATACAGGTCGGCCCTGTGATGGCCTGGTGGTCTATCCAGGGTGTCTCCCCACCTACCACCCAATGACTGCTGGGATAGGCTCCAGCATCCCTGCAACCCTGAGGGCAGGATAAGCGGTTCGGATAATGGATGGATGGATATATTGGGTGGCACGGTGGCCCAGTGGTCAGCACTGTTGTCTCACAGCAAGAAGGTCCTGGGTTCGAACCCCAGGCCATCCCAGGCCCTTTCTGTGTGGAGTTTGCATGTTCTCCCCGTGTCTGCGTGAGTTTCCCCCGGGTGCTCCGGTTTCCTCCCACCATCAAAAAGACACGCATGTTAGGGTTAATACTCCTATCTGTGCCCCCGGGCAAGGCAGTGGGAAAGAAGAACTGGAGTTGGTGCTGCAGCTGCCCACTGCTCCTATATACAACAGGATGGTTACATGCAGAGAACACATTTCGTTGTAACTTGCACAATGACAAAAATAAAGGGGCTTTTCATAGTAAAAGCAAAACGACAGCCAGCAGGATCCAAAAACCCTGCTCATTTTCACCATGTGTGGAAAACTAATTGGATCCAGATGTAGTCTGAGAGACGTAGTCTGGGAGACGTAGTCTGAGAGCCGTGAAATGTCAACAGCCCTTCAGAGGTCTGTGATCTGTGCTTACCTCATGCTTGCGGTGGTGTAGATTGTATCTCCCATGCAGTCTGTGTTTTGATGGATGGTGGCTGCTGGGAGGACGGTGAGGTAAGCCCGTGGGTAACAGATGCCGAGGCCAGCCCTCTCCATCCTCTGCTCTACTTCCTGTTTGGTGGGAGGTTTAAAGCTCTCCCACGGGATTAGAGATGTAATCCATTTTCCTACACTATGCTGCCAGGGGGTTTATCTTTAGTGTTGTTGTTGTTATCTGATTGACCGGCCCGAAACGTACGCAAGCTACGTCGAGACTGCACGCGGCCAACGACGACGTTACGCGGCGGTGTCGGAAATATGTTGTGCGCACAAAAAGAAGACGGCTCAGAAAGATTTGCGTTGTGACCCTCTGCTGCTGAAGAGGTGCATCTTTGTCGCCGGGCCTCTCTCAGGGCGCAGCTGGTGAGGGGGGGTCATGCTTTATTCAAAGACATCTGCCTGATACCTGGCCTGTTTGAATGCGTACCGGACCCCCGGCCAGCTGTCAGGGGCTGGAGCAGAGGCCCGAGAAGGAGTCTGCCCACGCAGCTCTGATCCCGCAGAGATTCTGTTCTGCATAGCGTCTTATCTGTGTCTCGTTCCTTTGCTCGCGGGTCAGCGATATATTTCTGCCGCGTGCGGAAAAACGCGCACACCCTTTGAAGTAAACCCAGCCGATGTGCCCTTGGCTTCTGATAACGCGCGTTAATACGACTTCCGCGTCTTGCCATTTGCATTAAAAGGTTTTCAGGAGTATGCCGCGGCAGTTCCCAAGGGAACTGAAAGCCTCCCAGACTTATCCGCGTTTTAAATGCTGTTCAATATTTGCTTTTTGTCTGATTGCTAATGCTGTTTTTTTTTTTTTTGTGGTGGGAGGACAGAAGGACCTCAGAGGCTTGACTGTATTCCAGACCAGATGAAGCAGGGCTCTTTAGCCGGGTTTGTGTCATGCAATTTCCGTAACACTTTAGTATGGGGAACGTAGTCACCATTAATTAGGGGCTTATTAGCATGCAAATTAGCAACATATTGGCTCTGAATTGGTCATTATGACGTACTCATTAATGCCTTATTCTGCATGGCCTTATTATACAGCCAGTAAGCCATGAACTATGGGTTTTCCCTCTATAACCTCAGAAGTATTGCTTATTAGTAGCACCATCTCAATATGCTTTGCTTAGTATGGCCTTTATAAGGTGGTAGTACCACAAGAAGAGTTATTCTCCCTTACTAACACTTCATGAATATGCTCTGTTCTTACATAACAACACACAACACTACAAGTGTTCATAGTGTTAAATTACTGTAAATTAAGTTTTTGTTACTTAGAATATGTTCCCCATACTAAAGTGACATCTTGGTCATTACTAATTCACTAGTAATTAAGTTTTTTTATGTTTCCCATACTGAAGTGTTACCGCAATTTCGTACTAGGACTCACAGTGCCACTCGACTCAAACAGCCCACAAATGGGACAGATGTGACTCATGAGGCACACACCGGGCCGTGTTTGGCACCGGGACGTGGAGCGTCCGTTAGAAGACAGTTACAACCACGGTTTTGGAAAACACAAAGTGTGCCCCTGGGGCGCCGTAACACCAGGGTCCGATTCAAACCGTGCTCAGAGTAACGGCCCTCCATCACAGAGGCCGATCCCGCTACCGTTCGCCTGAATGGATGCTCCAGCTGGGAGATGACGGGGTCAGGGAGGATGACCCGCAGGATGAGAGGTCAGTCTCAAGGGTGTTTTGTTTTTTACGTGGTAGTTCACGGCACATCTGTTCCTCGTGTCCCTGGTTATCTGGAGGGCTGGTGACAGGCGAGGCAGCAGGTGATGCTTTCCCAGCTAACCTATTTGGAGCAGTTTAAGTGGGGGGAGGGGGGGGGGCGACTCGGAACATCTGAGCTCCTCAGCGTCATGATAATAATGTGTGATGACATAAGGGATGCGAGAGCGTGGAGCGATACAGCTGGATCAAGTTTTTGATTTTTTTTTTCTTTTTTCTTTCTGAGACACATCCCCACAGCTCAGGTCACCGTTTCCTGAACCCGTTCTCAAGGATTGTTGACATTATTCATATGTTAACAGGGGTTTATTGAGTCAGCGTTGGCATGGTAACGTATCTTCTCACTTGTGCCGGCTCCCCATGGACCGTCTCTGAATGAGAGGTACAACGGTATGTTATCTGCAAAACACCTTTAATATCATTTGGCACGAAGCCGCCGTTCGGAGACTCCAAATGGGCATTTTGGAGATCCACTATACGTTTTTAAAATCAAAACCGTGTAAAATGCTCATATTTTGGTGCTGTATATCAAATTTTATAGAGCATCTGGCATAGGCGTTTCTAGCCCATTTTTGAGGGGTGCTGTAGCACCCCTAAATTGAACCCCAGCACCCCTAAAATTGAAGAGATTTTTTATTTTCTACTGTATGCCCATGTTTAATAAGCTGAAGAAATGTCAAAACCATATCCAGTATATGGTTTATAGGTAATTTTTTAACAACAAAAATACAGCACCCCCCCCCATGCTTCGAAAACGGTTTGATCCACCCCCCCCAAATTTATCTTGCCTGGCGGGCCAGCACTCTGGGTGCTCAGCACCCCTAAAGCTCTGATCCTAGAATCGCCCCTGGCATCTGGTAAGACTCATGGCATGGCGACAGCTCCATCGAGTCAAAGCCAAAAGAATTTATTTTCCCTCACGTAATGATTTCTGTTTCTGGGGAGTTAAAACCCCATTAAAATTGGGTTTTAAGGTTCTGCAACTCACCAGCAGTAATGCTTGGTTTAAATCTGACACTCCGGGAACAAACTACCAACATGCTGGGGAGGCCATGATTACGCACACATTCAAAAGGGTTCAAGAGCTACGGCCATTTTAGTTTGGCTACATCGCTTCTGGATTTAGGCCTACAAATTGGCACACACCCCCCCTCCTCCCTTTTCTCCCCAATTGAATTGGACCAATTACCCCACCTTCCAAGCCGTCCCGGTCGCTGCTCTCTGATCTCTGTTGTTTGATAGCTGGTCTGAACTGGTATCTGGTCTCTGCTGCTGCTCCACCCCCTCTGCTGATCCGGGGAGGGCTGCAGACTACCATATGCCTCCTCCCATACATGTGGAGTCACCAGCCGCTTCTTTTCACCTGACAGTGAGGAGTTTCGCCAGGGGGACGTATCACGTGGGAGGATCACGCTATTCCCCCCAGTTCCCCCGACCAACCAGAGGAGGCGCTAGTGCAGGGACCAAGACACATACCCACATCCGGCTTCCCACCCGCAGACACGGCCAATTGTGTCTGTAGGGACGCCTGACCAAGCCGGAGGTAACGTGGGGATTCGAACCGGCGATCCCCATGTTAGTAGGCAACGGAATAGACCACTACGCCACCCGGACGGCCAGAAATGGGGGCTTCTTAACGGGTTAAGAGATGTGAGGAACACCTGGAACAGTTAAAATGAAGAGAGAGCAAGGAACATCCACCCATTATCCAAGCTGTTTATCCTGCTTTCAGGGTGGTGGGGATGCTGGAGCCTATCCCAGCAGTCCCTGCCTGGGCAGCAGGTGGGGAGACACCCTGGACAGGCCGCCAGGCCATCACACAGGGCCCACACACACACACACACACACACACACACACACACACACACACACACACACACACACACACACACACACACCTAGGGACAGTTTAGGACGGCTGAGTCACCTGACCTACATGTCTTTGGACTGTGGGAGGAAACCGGAGCCCCCGTAGGAAACCCACACAGACACGGGGAGAACATGCAAACTCCACACAGAGGATGACCCGGGACGACCCCCAAGGTTGGACTACCCCAGGGCTCGAACCCAGGACCTTCTTGCACTGCGCCACCGTGCCGCCAAGAGAGCAAGGAACAGTTAAACCTTTTGTCCACACCTGTCACTCAGTTTTGTCCTCAGTGGCAAAAATTCCGTGTCTGCTTCTCTTTTGTGTGTGTGTGTGTGTGTGTGTGTGTGTGTGTGTGTGTGTGTGTGTGTGTGTGTGTGTGTGTGTGTGTGTGTGTGATGGTTGATTAGATTGGCCCCTGACCAAAGTATTAATGTTAATCCACCGTGGTGGTGGAGCAGGTAGGTGTGGTCAGTCCAATATCCCCCTGGATGACCTGTAATACTCCTATGCATGCAGGCCCTTCTGCCCCTCCTTTGCTCATCAAATCGCTTCCTATTCCCGGCCCTCGCACCCGCTCTCTTGTGCTGACCGATCAAGGAAAACCAAGGTCTTCGTCAGGCTGATTGTCATTCTGTATCTGATTTCAGGCTCTTTTCCAATCACCCAATCCAAATTTGCACAGTAAGCCTCTCTGAAATGAGATTTTCCAGCGTTAGTACTCTGAATCACAATCCCGGTGAAGATGAAGTTCAGATGTGAGGAAGGTAAAACCTGTGGGGTTTCTTCCATCTGACAGGGCCGGTTGTTGCCCCGTACTTTGCCCGGTAAACAAATGACGCGCTTGTTTAAACAAGCCCGGCAATTTGCATGTGAGGTCAGTAGGGACGAGTTTTCCAGATGATCTGAAAAGACCAGGCGGTCATTCAGATCTCTTGCTCTATATCGAAACCACCGCTGGAGGCGCATCTTTGATTGACACAAATCTGTATAAATATTATCATAGTGCTGCGTTCAAGACAACTGCACTAGGAATAAACGAGGTCCAACTTGTGAAAAACAAAACGGTTCCAACAGGGGCGTAGCAGTCTATTCCGTTGCCTACCAACATGGGGATCGCCAGTTCGAATCCCTGTGTTACCTCCGGCTTGGTCGGGCGTCCCTGCAGACACAATTGGCCGTGTCTGCAGGCGGGAAGCCGGATGTGGGTGTGTCCTGGTCACTGCACTAGCGCCTCCTCTGGTCGGTCGGGGCACCTGTTCAGAGAGGAGGGGGAACTGGGAGGACGCGCTACGTCCCCCTGGTGGGCACAATTGGGGGAGAAAAGGGGGAGAAAAATACTCACACCCTATTTTGGTGTACTGAATAGTATACGATTTCAGCGGCAGCCCCAAGCTCCAGTTGTCTTGAACGCAACACAGGACCCACCATTCCTCACGTGGCCAAGTGCTACACAGGGGACAGTCCTGTCATCGCCGTGACAGTAAAGTGCATGTGAGCATGTTACCTCTGAACCTGGTGTTGAGGACTCTGACGTAGAGGCCAGCCGGTACCGTAGATAACCCCGGGCTGGGGTAAGCACCGTCAACGCTTCAGAGAGCTGAGCATGGAGCGGTTCGTCACACTCACCGGGGAGGTCTGGCGGCTTTGCCACGTGTCTGATGCAGTCTACTATGGTAGCGATAGGGGTCCTAAACCCGTTACTGTGCTTGGGGTCAGTGACTGGTCATATGCAGCCCCCCCCCCTCCCCTCCACAGACAGATAATATAGATTAGAGTCTGAGCAGCTTTCGTTGCACGCCCCGGCGCCCGTGTATGTTACACAGAAAGCTCAGCGTGTTCAGTTTGATAGATGTTTGACCCATTTCTTAACGGCACGTAGCCTATTTTCATATAAAGACTCCCGTCTGGCAGACTGCAGCCTTTTTGGAACCGATGTCTTCTGCGATGAGACTATGAGGAAGTGTTTCGATAGGACTCCTCTTGGCCGAGACATGCAGTAGAGTAGCCACTGGAGACAAGCTGGACAGAGAAGGAGGGGGGGGGGGAGAGAGGGAGCAGCAATGGAAGATGGAGAGACCTGTCAGTCACCGGGTGAGACATGGGGATTTGAACGTGGCGGTTGTAGGGACTGTGGGGGGTAGGAGGCGAGGTTAAGGACGATGACCACAGGCCATCTCACATGGCTAACGGGACCAGAGCCCCAGCAGCAGGGCGGGTTCTGGGGGATTTACTGGGATTCTATGGAGGGTGTCGAAGTGAGGGAGGAGGACGGCGTCGATTTAAAAACCAACCATCTCATCCGGTACTGGCTATGAATAAAGCATTTTATTTGCATTCACCAGAAGTGTATTCAAATCTTCTTATGAAAGCAGTTTTTGCGGATGCATGCATTCCTGGTTGTTTACTGCGAGCCTTTCATTTCGGGTTCTGACAAGCGTGTTTAAGTCTTGATCAAAGCTTCCTAGCGTGATACTTAATATATGCAGCCGTGGTTCGATTGGTTAGATTATACTGTCTCGAAATATCGCCCAGAAGATTTGGAAAAGCAGATTTAAAAAAAAAAATGGTTGACTCATATGGAAACGGATCAATATAATCTGTAATGATAAGGGACAGAGCACCGTGGACAGATTTATGCTGCCCATCTGTGAGCCCGCCTCTTTTGGCTATGAACTGTTTATTTTCTAATGGTTCGCATCTATTTAACCTCTTTAACTTATCTCTCTCTATTGATCTATTGATAGATAGAGCTGTCTAATGAGGGATGTATCTCCATCCATCCATCCATCCATCCATCCATCCATCCATTATCCAAGCCGCGTATCCGAATTTGGGTCATGGGGATGCTGGAGCCTGTCCCAGCAGTCATTGGGCGGCAGGGGGGGAGACACCCTGGACAGGCCGCCAGGCCATCACAGGGCCCACACACACACACACACACACACACACACACACACACACCACACACACACACACACACACACACACATTCACACCTAGGGACAATTTAGTACAGCCCATTTAGTAGAACCTGACCTCCATGTGTTTGGACTGTGGGAGGATCCGGAGCACCCGGAGGAAACCCACACAGACACAGGGAGAACATGCAAACTCCACAGTGAGGACGATCCGGGACCACCCCCAAGGTTGGACTACCCCGCGGTTCGAACCCAGGACCTTTTTGCTGCAAGGCGACTAAGCTAACCACTGTATCTGTATTTTTATATATATATATAAAAATCAGCTGTCAGTCACCAGCTGTCAATCATCAGCTGTCATTTGACAGCTGATGATTGACAGCTGGCATGAAACAGGTTTGTACTGTCTCATAAAGAATTTACTTGACTCACTGGATTATTTTGCTCCTTATTTGTTGAGCCGTTGAGTGTTTCTTTTAACAAAGTTATATATATATATATATATATGTGTGTGTGTGTGTGTGTGTGTATATATATATATATATGACTGCTGGGATAGGCTGCAGCATCCCCACGACCCTGAAAGCAGGATAAAGAGGTCTGGATAATGGATGGATGGATATACACACACACTTACACATACACACAAATCTATGTATAATAATGATTATGTAACTATGGCAACATGAGAATATGAAATGAGACGAGAATATATGAAATGAAAATGTGAGCGGATTGTGAGAGGTTTCTTAAGGTAAAGACAGACGGACAGACAGACAAAGAGGACGTCCACAGATCCTGATTGAAACGTAGCATCTCAGCAGATGAATCTGGACATTGTCTGTTGTGTGTGTGTGTGTGTGTGTGTGTGTGTGTGTGTGTGTGTGTGTGTGTGTGTGTGTGTTTCGTGATGTAATGCAGTTTCTCCCTCGTAAGCTTGGGGAAGTTGGCGAGGATTATTTGTGTGGTTATGCCAGTAACCGACCAGTCCCTGATAGACTGTGGTACATGGACTGTGTTGAAATGGATGTACACCTCCTTATATGACACCGACACGCACATTCTCTCTCTCTCTCTCACCCTGTCTCTCTCACTCACTCTATCTCCCTCTATCTCGCTCTATCTCACTCTATCTCGCTCTATCTCACTCTATCTCACTCTATCTCACTCTCGCTGTCTCTCTCTCACCCTGTCTCTCTCACTCACTCTATCTCCCTCTATCTCGCTCTATCTCGCTCTCTCTCGCTGTCTCTCTCTCTCTCTCACCCAGTCTCTCTCACTCACTATATCTCGCTCTATCTCACTCTATCTCACTCTCGCTGTCTCTCTCTCTCACCCTGTCTCTCTCACTCTATCTCGCTCTATCTCACTCTCTCTCTCTCTCTCACCCTGTCTCTCTCTCACTCTATCTCGCTCTATCTCACTCTCTCTCTCTCTCACCCTGTCTCTCTCACCCTGTCTCTCTCACTCACTCTATCTTGCTCTCTCTCACTCTCACTGTCACTCTCTCTCTCTCTCTCACTCACTCTATCTCCCTCTATCTCGCTCTATCTCACTCTCGTTCTCTCTCTCTCTCTCACCCTGTCTCTCACTCACTCTATCTCGCTCTATCTCACTCTCTCTCTCACCCTGTCTCTCTCACCCTGTCGCTCTCACTCACTCTATCTCGCTCTATCTCGCTCTATCTCACTCTCGCTGTCGCTCTCCCTCTCTCTCACCCTGTCTCTCTCACCCTGTCTCTCTCACTCACTCTATCTTGCTCTCTCTCACTCTCACTGTCACTCTCTCTCTCTCTCTCACTCCCTCTATCTCACTCTATCTCGCTCTATCTCACTCTCGCTGTCGCTCTCTCTCTCTCACCCTGTCTCACTCACTCACGCTATCTCGCTCTCGCTCTCTCTCGCTCTCTCACCATGTCTCTCTCTCTCTCACACTCCATCTCTATCAATCTCACTCTCTCACTCTCTACCCACTCTCTCACACTATCTCTCTATTTCACTTTCACACTCTCTCTCTCTCTCTCTCTCTCTCTCTCTCTCTCTCTCTCTCTCTCTCTCTCTCTCTCTCATTCTCACTCTATCTCAGCTCCCCACCCCACCACACACACGCGTGGCTTTGCTGCTGAGGTGTGTGATTACGTGTCGCAGCAGGTGTGTGTGTGTGTGTGTGTGTTGTGTGCTTTCTAAGGAAAGGGGGCTCTTGAGTGCATTAGTGTACACACCCCCCTGGGGGCCGGGCTGAGGATTTAGCAGAGGAGCCTGCGTCGGCAGCATTAGTCACAGATCAGCTGGGAAGCAGCGATGGCAGCTTAGCGAGGGAGCACACATGTTCCCTGGATAGCGACAAGTCATTTCACTTATTAAAACGGTATTCCGTGTACGCTTTCCCATGCCACGCGCCGAGCAGAAAGGTCGCCGTGATTCCCAGGCACCTTTTGGGATCATACGGGATCATGTGGATTTCACACAGACACCGCCTTCTGCTAACACAACAAGCCACACAGTGGCTCCTAAAGGAGGACTTGTAAACCGAGCAGTTTACTGTGTGTGTGTGTGTGTGTGTGTGTGTGTGTGTGTGTGTGTGTGTGTGTGTGTGTGTGTGTGTGTGTGTGTGTGTGTGTGTGTGTGTGTGTGTGTGTGTGTTTATTTTGAGAAGAGGGTGTATATTTCCTCTTGTGCGGCTGATGGTGTGGTTGTTGCCCCAGCAACTGCCCTGGCTTGCTTGGGAGTCTCAGTGTGTATTGAAGTCTTGTTGTAATGAATGCAGAACAAAACTCCCCCATCAACCAGACCTGCCCCCCTCCCCCCGCCCTCCCTTTAAGCAGAGGGCTTCAATCCCCCGCACTCCCCACACGTACTCCCTTGAATAGATGTGGGGGAAGGGTTTCCACCATTAAGGGAGTTGGTGGTGGTGGAGGTGTGTGTGTTTGTCCATGGATGGGTGGGTGGCGGTGCGGGGAGTCGAGATTGGGGCATGGAGGGGCACTAGAAACCAAGGAGGAGGAGATTGTGTGAGCCAGAGAAGTGAGAAAGAAATTGAGGGAGTGTGTGAGGAAGGAGGAAGGGAGAGAGGGGAGGGGGGGCGCTACAGGGCAGTCGAGAGAGCCGAGAGTACGTCCAGCAGGTGTGTGATTGAACCAAAATGAGAGAGAGAGAGAGAGAGAGAGAGACTGAAAGAGTGGGCAAGAGAAGCAGAAATGGAGAAATTGAGACAGAGTGTGTGAGGCAGAAACAGAGAGAGGGAGAGAGGGAGAAGG
This sequence comes from Lampris incognitus, assembly GCF_029633865.1. NCBI lineage: Eukaryota > Metazoa > Chordata > Actinopteri > Lampriformes > Lampridae > Lampris > Lampris incognitus. The sequence goes on along the minus strand of NC_079212.1, from coordinate 4,522,961 downwards.
AACAGAGACAGAGAGTGTGAGGCAGAAAGAGAGAGAGGGGAGAGAGGGAGAAGGAACAGACATTGAGACAGTGTGTGAGGCAGAAACAGAGAGAGGGAGAGAAACAGAACAAGATAGAAAGTGAGGGAGAAACAGACGGAGAGGGAAGGAACAGAGATGGAGAGATAGAGGTTGTGTGAGAAACACACAGACACAGAGAGAGAGAGAGAGAGAGAGAGAGAGAGAGAGAGAGAGAGAGAGACAGCCCAGTGTGAGAAGCACAGATCCAGAGAGAGAGAGAGAGAGAGAGAGAGAGAGAGAGAGAGAGAGAGAGAGAGAGAGAGAGAGAGAGAGAGAGAGAGAGACAGCCAGTGTGAGAAGCACAGATCCAGAGAGAGAGAGAGGAGAGAGAGAGAGAGAGAGAGAGAGAGAGAGAGAGAGAGAGAGAGAGAGACAGCCGGTGTGAGAAACACAGATCCAGAGAGAGAGAGAGCAAGAGAGAGCGAGAGAGAGAGGGAGAGAGCGAGAGAGCGAGAGAGCGAGAGAGAGACAGCCAGTGTGAGAAACACAGATCCAGAGGGGGAGAGAGAGAGAGAGAGAGAGAGAGAGAGAGAGAGAGAGAGAGAGAGAGAGAGAGAGAGAGAGAGAGACAGCCAGTGTGAGAAGCACAGATCCAGAGAGAGAGAGAGGGAGAGAGCGAGCGAGAGAGAGAGAGAGAGAGAGAGAGAGAGAGAGAGAGAGAGAGAGGAGAGAGAGAGAGAGAGAGAGAGAGAGAGAGAGACAGCCAGTGTGAGAAGCACAAGATCCAGAGAGAGAGAGGAGAGCGAGAGAGCGAGAGATTAAACTAGAGGAGAAAACAGATACAGTGAGTCATCTTGCCTCATGCACGGGCTACTGGCCGGACTTCCCAGGGAGCTCGAGCGCACGGCCGTGAGTAACTTTGTTGTTTCGGCTGACGGTGCGCCGCGCGTCCAGGCTGACCGCGCGGCGCACCGCTCGGACGCGTGGCCGGTTTCGTGCGGGGTCGTGTTATGTAATTTGTTGTGATGGGTTGCGGAGCTGGGATTGACGCGCGCTGATCTGCGGGACGGTTTTTTACGGCAGAGACTTTGCGGAGCGCGGGCGGGGCAGGTGCGCGTAGCGTGCGTCCTGCACAAATACGCGTGAGTTCACGGAACGGCTTGTAACGGGGAGGAGGGGACACCTTCCTCCCCCCCCCCCCACTTACACTTTTCCTAGGAGGTCTTTGTTCTTCATGTTCTCTGGTGTGGGATAGGGATGTGTACCGGTGAGGATCTGGTGATACGATACGTATCACGATACAGGGTTATGATTCAGTATATGGGGATATATTGTGATACTGTCAGAAAGGTGATATATGTGATACTGTCAGAAAGGTGATATATTGTGATACTGTCAGAAAGGTGATATATTGTGATACTGTCAGAAAGGTGATATATTGTGATACTGTCAGAAAGGTGATATATTGTGATACTGTCAGAAAGGTTGATATATTGTGATCTGTCAGAAAAGTGATATATTGTGATACTGTAAGAAAGGTGATATATTGTGATGCTGTCAGAAAGGTGATATATTGTGATACTGTCAGAAAAGGTGATATATTGTGATACTGTCAGAAAGGTGATATATTGTGATACTGTCAGAAAGGTGATGTATTGTGATACTTTAAGAAAGGTGATATATTGTGATACTGTCCGAAAGGTGATACATTGTGATACTGTCAGAAAGGTGATATATTGTGATACTGTAACAAAGGTGATATATTGTGATCCTGTCAGAAAGGTGATATATTGTGATACTGTAAGAAAGGTTGATATATTGTGATGCTGTGAGAAAAGAGTGATATATTGTGATTACTGTAAGAAAGGTGATATATTGTGATCCTGTCAGAAAGGTGATATATTGTGATACTGTCAGAAAGGTGGTATATTGTGATACTGTCAGAAAGCTGATATATTGTGATACTGTAAGAAAGGTGATATATTGTGATACTGTCAGAAAGGTGATATATTGTGATACTGTAAGAAAGGTGATATATTGTGAAACTGTCAGAAAGGTGATGTATTGTGATACTGTCAGAAAGGTGATATATTGTGATACTGTAAGAACGGTGATATATTGTGATACTGTCAGAAAGGTGATATATTGTGATACTGTCAGAAAGGTGATATATTGTGATACTGTAAGAAAGGTGATATATTGTGATGCTGTGAGAAAGGTGATATATTGATACTGTAAGAAAGGTGATATATTGTGATACTGTAAGAAAGGTGATATATTGATACTGTAAGAAAGGTGATATATTGTGATACTGTAAGAAAGGTGATATATTGTGATACTGTAAGAAAGGTGATATATTGTGATCCTGTCAGAAAGGTGATATATTGTGATACTGTAAGAAAGGTGATATATTGTGATACTGTGAGAAAGGTGATATATTGTGATACTGTCAGAAAGGTGATATATTGTGATACTGTCAGAAAGGTGATATATTGTGATACTGTCAGAAAGGTGATATATTGTGATACTGTCAGAAAGGTGATATATTGTGATACTGTAAGAAAGGTGATATATTGTGATACTGTGAGAAAGGTGATATATTGTGATACTGTAAGAAAGGTGATATATTGTGATACTGTCAGAAAGGTGATATATTGTGATACTGTCAGAAAGGTGATATATTGTGATCTGTCAGAAAAGTGATATATTGTGATACTGTAAGAAAGGTGATATATTGTGATGCTGTCAGAAAGGTGATATATTGTGATACTGTCAGAAAGGTGATATATTGTGATACTGTCAGAAAGGTGATATATTGTGATACTGTCAGAAAGGTGATGTATTGTGATACTTTAAGAAAGGTGATATATTGTGATACTGTCAGAAAGGTGATATATTGTGATACTGTCAGAAAGGTGATATATTGTGATACTGTCAGAAAGGTGATGTATTGTGATACTTTAAGAAAGGTGATATATTGTGATACTGTCCGAAAGGTGATACATTGTGATACTGTCAGAAAGGTGATATATTGTGATACTGTAACAAAGGTGATATATTGTGATCCTGTCAGAAAGGTGATATATTGTGATACTGTAAGAAAGGTGATATATTGTGATGCTGTGAGAAAGGTGATATATTGTGATACTGTAAGAAAGGTGATATATTGTGATCCTGTCAGAAAGGTGATATATTGTGATACTGTCAGAAAGGTGGTATATTGTGATACTGTCAGAAAGCTGATATATTGTGATACTGTAAGAAAGGTGATATATTGTGATACTGTCAGAAAGGTGATATATTGTGATACTGTAAGAAAGGTGATATATTGTGAAACTGTCAGAAAGGTGATGTATTGTGATACTGTCAGAAAGGTGATATATTGTGATACTGTAAGAAAGGTGATATATTGTGATACTGTCAGAAAGGTGATATATTGTGATACTGTCAGAAAGGTGATATATTGTGATACTGTAAGAAAGGTGATATATTGTGATGCTGTGAGAAAGGTGATATATTGATACTGTAAGAAAGGTGATATATTGTGATACTGTAAGAAAGGTGATATATTGATACTGTAAGAAGGTGATATATTGTGATACTGTAAGAAAGGTGATATATTGTGATACTGTAAGAAAGGTGATATATTGTGATCCTGTCAGAAAGGTGATATATTGTGATACTGTAAGAAAGGTGATATATTGTGATACTGTGAGAAAGGTGATATATTGTGATACTGTCAGAAAGGTGATATATTGTGATACTGTCAGAAAGGTGATATATTGTGATACTGTCAGAAAGGTGATATATTGTGATACTGTCAGAAAGGGTGATATATTGTGATACTGTCAGAAAGGTGATATATTGTGATACTGTCAGAAAGGTGATATATTGTGATACTGTAAGAAAGGTGATATATTGTGATACTGTGAGAAAGGTGATATATTGTGATACTGTAAGAAAGGTGATATATTGTGATACTGTAAGAAAAGGTGATATATTGTGATACTGTCAGAAAGGTGATATATTGTGATACTGTAAGAAAGGTCGATATATTGTGATACTGTCAGAAAGGTGATATATTGTGATGCTGTCAGAAAGGTGATATATTGTGATACCGTCAGAAAGGTGATATATTGTGATACTGTAAGAAAGGTGATATATTGTGATGCTGTCAGAAAGGTGATATATTGTGATGCTGTAAGAAAGGTGATATATTGTGATGCTGTGAGAAAGGTGATATATTGTGATACTGTAAGAAAGGTGATATATTGTGATGCTGTGAGAAAGGTGATATATTGTGATACTGTCAGAAAGGTGATATATTGTGGTACTGTCAGAAAGGTGATATATTGTGATACTGTCAGAAAGGTGATATATTGTGATACCCGTCAGAAAGGTGATATATTGTGATACTGTAAGAAAGGTGATATATTGTGATGCTGTCAGAAAGGTGATATATTGTGATGCTGGTAAGAAAAGGTGATATATTGTGATGCTGTGAGAAAGGTGATATATTGTGATACTGTAAGAAAGGTGATATATTGTGATGCTGTGAGAAAGGTGATATATTGTGATACTGTCAGAAAGGTGATATATTGTGGTACTGTCAGAAAGGTGATATATTGTGGTACTGTCAGAAAGGTGATATATTGTGGTACTGTCAGAAAGGTGATATATTGTGATACTGTCAGAAAGGTGATATATTGTGATACTGTCAGAAAGGTGATATATTGTGGTACTGTCAGAAAGGTGATATATTGTGGTACTGTAAGAAAGGTGATATATTGTGATCCTGTCAGAAAGGTGATATATTGTGATACTGTCAGAAAGGTGATATATTGTGATACTGTCAGAAAGGTGATATATTGTGATACTGTCAGAAAGGTGATATATTGTGATACTGTCAGAAAGGTGATATATTGGGGTTTCATAGGTCTGTGTTCTTTGTGCTTATGCTACTTCCTGTCTCAGTTGACGTTGTTGGGTTGGAGTGGAAGAGTCCAAATGGCTGAAGATAGATTACAAACGCTGTTATCTAGCGGTCGTGGGGTTAAACCCAACACAACATGTTTGTCACCAAGCTTTACATTGTAAACAGTTAAAAATCCGTACGGTGGTTTGAGAGTGGATACAGTATCATAAAAGATAATATCACCATACTCCAGTGTGTCGATGTTTCTTACACCCCTTAGTGTGGGACAGAGCCAGGGAATGCCTTTCTTCTGTTTTTGTTTTTACAGCGATCACGATCAAATTCTGTTTCTTCATGTAGCAAATATATAAATGCATGTGCACTCACACACACACACACACACACACAATTTATAATCTTGCCAGTGCTGTGCATGAAAGAATCACCTCACGTGGTCTTCGTCTATCGAAGAAGTGTCGGTAATGACGGCTTTCTCCTCACACGCACTGTGCCGCTAACTTGGTGTGTGTCGCTGTTTGTGTGCATGTGTTGTCGTACGTCTGTGTGCGCTCTGCATCCGTCCACTGTGTATCGGTTCTAATTAAGAGTGCAGGGCTGCTGATGCTTCCTTGTAGCTTCTCCTTCCCACGGGGAGCTACTGGAGCTCCCTGCCTTGCCTCATTGATTTCATTTTGAGCACCCGACAGCACACACACAGACACACACACACACACACACACACACACACACACACACACACACACACACACACACACACACACCCTCATCTAGCTTGAATACTCAGCATTAGCTGCATGTCTACTTCGTGCTGAGGCAGGACTTCATTTGGACTTACAGAGGCGGACCAGCCACGTCGTTCACGTTCTGGCGGACAGAAGCTGCACCTAGTTTGTGACTCTTCTGCTCTCACCTCGTCTCTGACTTAGAAAGTCTTCTAGACGATGTTAAAATAAGTTTCCATCCCCCCCGGTTACAGGCCTTTTGAGGAAGTTTCTATTTCGGGTCCTAATTGAATCTCGCACTCAGCACTGGAGGCCTCGTTTACATTCGCCAGCTTGATATATTGGTCTGTCAGCGCAGGAAGCAGCGCTATCTGTTCAGCGGTGGATCTGGTCTTATTAACGGCGGCGCAATTCCACACACTGACATATCAGATCCCATTACAGCCGGGGAGGTTCTCTGCTCCTGGAACGCGGTGCTTTGTTTGGATGTTGTGGTGCTGTACAGCCCCTGGAGGCAGATTTGTAACGCGTGCTATTGGGCCGTAGAACTAAGACGGGCTCGGCTTGACTCTGTGGCTGCTCCGGCCCTCTGCTGTCTGACCTTCCCCTCTGCAAACACAGGTCTCGGCCATAGCGTACACTAACACACATGTAATATAGTGCAGACTGTTTTTGGTAGGCGAATGTTGCCTCCCATAACGGGGGGCGGCGTGGCTCGGGAAGTAGAGCGGGTCGTCTAGTAATCGGAAGGTCGCTGGCTCGATCCCCGGCTCCTACAGAGAGCGTGTCGGGAGTGTCCTCGAGCGAGCGGGTTGGCGCCCTGCGTGGCCGCCTGAGGCGTACACTGCAGAGCGCGTCCGGGCGGTCCGGTGGAGTCGAAAAACGCCGTCGAAATGCAGTCACACCTACCTTCCACAATGGATCTGATGGACAGGTGACTATTTGTTGTGCCTGCTGAGTTGCATTCTCCTTCGTCTGGTGTTGTTTTTCTGGCCCGCGTTAAAGTCAATCAGTCAGCCTGTCTGTATACTTGTGTCATTTTCAACCCTGTCACACTGCAAAGCTGATTAAGATCAATTCAGCTAAACGGAAATCCTAGCGTGGAGGTGACTGGTTTAACACAACGGCCCGGTATCAGCTGTGCGGCCAATGCAAGCAGGGGTATTGATCATGTGTTAGGCTGCATTGTGTATGGACACCGAGTGGACAAAGCGGCGCGGGGGGGACTATTGAGCTGGGGGCAGAGAACGGGTAC